>NW_027150400.1:0-47500 GCF_031143425.1 Pleurodeles waltl | reverse complement strand
CATTGTGTGGGAATCAGCGCAGAGAAAGAACAAACCGGGGGGCTTCAGCCCCAGATGGATTTAAAAAGCCACCTTGACTCGACTGTGCGACCTTTCACCCTCACAGGAAACAATCTGATGCTGGAAACGCGGCTGGGATGTCCCAACAGTGCAAGTGAGAGAAGAGACCCGAGTGACTGCCGTGGGCATCAGAGTGAGACCCCCGTGGAGAGTGTGAGGGAGTGTGAGACTGGCACAGAGACGTGTGAGAGTGAAGCAGTGAGCATGTCACAGCTGTGAGGGGAAGACTGATGTCTCTACTGTGGGACTTCGTGATACAGGATTGTATTGTTCTCACGCCAGACAGGAAGCCTTGATCCCTGCACATTCCAGTTCACCAGTCACAAATGGTTTATACAGAATCTACTTGTGAGTGTGCAGAGCGAAGACCTCTCAGCCGTGCAGACACTGGTTAGTGATGGAGCTCAGTGAGAGATCCCTTTCCTGAGACCTCTTATCTGTGCATCAGTCACTGCTCAGTGATCAGTGAGAGATCCCTTCCCTGAGACCTATCTGTGCATCAGTCACTGCTGAGTGATCAGTGAGAGATCCCTTCCCTGAGACCTCATATCTGTGCATCAGTCACTGCTGAGTGATCAGTGAGAGATCCCTTCCCTGAGACCTATATGTGCATCAGTCACTGCTGAGTGATCAGTGAGAGACCCCTTCCCTGAGACCTATATGTGCATCAGTCACTGCTGGGTGATCAGTGAGAGATCCCTTCCATGAGACCTCTTATCTGCGCATCAGTCACTGCTGAGTGATCAGTGAGAGATCCCTTCCCTGAGACCTCGTATCTGTAAATCAGTCACTACTGAGTGATCAGTGAGAGATCCCTTCCCTGAGACCTATCTGTGCATCAGTCACTGCTGAGTGATCAGTGAGAGATCCCTTCCCTGAGACCTATCTGTGCACTGCTGAGTGATCAGTGAGAGATCCCTTCCCTGAGACCTATCTGTGCATCAGTCCTGCTGAGTGATCAGTCAGAGGCCTATCTCTGCAGCATTCAGTTGAATGCACTGAGAGCCCTCCTAAGTGTGCACTATTCCGTGCACTGTGTGCCACACTGCATTTACTTCCAGCCACTTATCAGAGCAGAAGAAGCTGCCTCGGTATGTTTCATGCGGGTTTCCGTAGTGTAGTGGTTATCACGTTCGCCTAACACGCGAAAGGTCCCCGGTTCGAGACCGGGCGGAAACACACTTTTTTTTTCTGCTCTAACTCACAACAGCTGCTCCTTTTATTATTCTAATGCGCTCTAGGACTCCACAGGACCCACATATAACATCATTTCTATTTACAATGTCTTTATACATTCAGCTACTTCAAGGACAGACAGACATCGGGCTCTGTCCCTTTACAGTCAGACAGCAGGACAGCTGCTTCCATCACTCACAGGCACTGCACATGCTGCAGGCACTGACACAGGCAGGCACCAGTCTTTACACAAACACAGGCAGGAAATGTCCAGACTCTGAACATAGAATCCTAAAGCAAAAGCGACAACAACTGAGGGACCATCAGGGAAAGTCAGGCACTGGGAGTGAGTTAGAGTGAGAGACTTAGACACCGGGAGTGAGGTATGAAAGTGTGAGAGGGTGAGAGACTCAAGCACTGAGAGTGAGTTAAGAGGGTGTGAGAGACTGAGAGACTTAGGTACTAGGAGTGAGTTAAGAGAGGGTGAGAGACTCAAACACTGAGAGTGAGTTAAGAGAGTGTGAGAAACTGAGAAACTCAGGCACTGAAGGGTATATCTATACTTTTTGATGCAAAATTGCACTAATGCAGTTTTGCATCAAAAGGTTTTGGACCGGCTTGCCCCATTCCTGAGTACCAGCCGGGCGCCATGTTTATGGAATGGCGCAAGTCGGTGCAAAGGGTGGGCTAGCATAAAAAAATGACGTTAGCCGGGTGGGGGTGGCGGTATACAGGAGAAGGGAGTTTTGCACCAAAAATTACGTTAGGCTGGTTAGAGGCAAAAAAAATGCCTCTAACCAGCCTAGCTTCATTTTCTGATGGAAAACCATCCATACTACATGACTCCTGTCTTAGAAAAGAGAGGAGTCATGCACACCACCCCAACGTCCAGCAGAGGGGGCCAGGGTCCCCTGGGCAAGGCCATTGCACCCTGTGCCATGCAGGGGACCCCAAGTTGGGCCCCCAATGGCACTTTAATAACAAAAGAAAAATACCTAGCTTTACTCACCCTACTTACCTGGGATGGGGTCCCCCATCCTCCGGTGTCCCTCTGGTGTGGGTGGGGGTGTTCCTGGGGCTTGAGGAGGACACCTGTGGACCCATTCCATGGTGTTTAACCATGGAAATGGGTCCACAGGTCCCCTAACGCCTGGTCTGACCCAGGCATTAAATAATGGTGCAAAGCAAGCTTTGAACCATTATTTAGCCCCTCTTCCCACCCGTGCGTCATTTTAGCACAGGGATAAAAATGGGGGTATGGGGGTTGCACCATTTTTTAGATGGTACCGCCTACCTCGCATCTCATTAACGCAAGGTAGGTTCACACATCTACAAAATGGGGCAAACTCCATTATTTTTACCTTAGACAGGTCTCACATCAAAATATAAATATGGAGTTAGTTTTGCGCTGAATTTGAGTGAAAAAAGGATGCAAATTTGGTGGAAATCGAGTAGAAATATGCCCCAAAAGTGACTTAGGAGAGTATGACAGGGTGAGAGACTGGTCCATTGGGAATGAGTTAAGAGAGAGTGAGAGATACAGTCACTGGGAGTGAGTTAAGAGAGTGTGAGACAGTGAGAGACAGGCTCAGAAAAGTGATATAGAGGTAAAGAAATGGAGCCTGTTATACCTGCAGAGCGAAGAGAGATGGAGGGATTTCTAATAAATGCATCTAAATATAATGTGCACGCACTGGTCTTACATCATACAAGCTCCTTCCTTCATTCCTTGGAAGCCCCAGTTCACCAGTTGCAAGTGGTTTCTACTGGATCCTGATCAGCATAAGATCACTAGGACACTTACCTAAATGATTAAGCAACATTTTATGGTTCTAGAAAAATCTCTAGAGACACAATTAGCCAGTTCCACTGCAACAGGAATCACATAGAATATACTTCATAAAAAGTGAAGAATCTCCTACTGCAGCAAATTAATCTAGTAGAAACCACTTGTTACTGGTTAACTGGAATGTCCTCCATGATTTAAATTTGCCACTGTCCCCACCCTGTGAGCAGGGGTTTCAGGGGACAGCACTGATTACAAATACACACACATTGTGTAGTCTCTAGGACTGATTACAAATACACACACAGTGTGTAGTCTCTAGGACTGATTACAAATACACACACATCGTGTAGTCTCCGGCACTGCTTACAAATTCACACACATTGTGTAGTCTCCAGGACTGCTTACAAATACACACATTGTGAAGTCTCCAGGACTACTTACGGATGTAGATTTTCTTAGTAACTTATGACAGAAAGTCTTAATTTTATTAAAGACAAGGAGGCGAGTATTATGCTTACTAATCTTGCTTTAGTTTCATAGCAGCAGTCAAGATAACAGAATAAACTACAAATCCCATCAGGCAACGAGAAGAGTAGCCAATTGGATGAAAAAACACAGTCACCATAATGACCAATAGCATTCAAGCCCAAAGTGTAGCATCTAGCTTGACTGCGAACAGTCCTCTTTTCTTGTGCGAGAGGTTGAATAGAAACATTAAACAAAGGTAAAATTGAAAGCACAATAGCAATGGTTCAAGAAAACGTGAATACATCTTGGCAAAAGTTTATAAACGTAGGTCGCAACAAGCTGGATGAAGGAGAATCTTGGAGTCCAGGCGAGACTGAAGCTGAAGAAGAAAAAGGCCCGAAGCTCCAGGATCAGATGACAGATCCTCAGGTAGACAACTGTGGTTGTGCAGGACCCGCTGTTAGGGTGGGAAACAGAGAACGAGTTAAGTTTGAGTTGCGGTGAGATAATACTTGTCTCTGTGTCTTTAATAAAATGAAGACTTTCTCTCATAAATTACTAGGAAAATCTACATTTTATGGACAGACTGGAGGCTCCTATTAGGCTTCTTTAAAGCATATCAATTACTACTGAAGATGCAGCATGAACCGGTTTACAGCAGAAAGTGTGGAAAACAGAATCATTAGACCAATCAGCCGATCGCAGTATACCCTGTAAACGTGAGCCCGCCCAAAAAGCTTTGGAAGCCATAGGTCCCCTCGCAGTGTGGGCTCCAGAAATGGAAGCATCAATACCCGCAAGGGACATGACCCACATAACCCAGCGAGCAAGCGTCGGGGAGGAAAAGGGCAGCCGGGAGTCAGAGGATGTTCTGAGATTGTCTGCATGCTGTTCATATTCTTACAAACATTGTGCCACAGAGAGATTAGGCTTATCAGGAAATACAGAAGTGAGGTTTGTTTTTGTACGTTTGTGGACTGTGAGAAGTAAACCTGTAGGAGAAAACTGTAGAGAAGTAATATCCAATGCTCTAACATCTGACAATCGTTTCATAGAAATAAGACACAACAACATTGTAAGATTTTGAGAGAGAGGGCATCATTATCTGGCCATGACAGAAACATTTCAAAACAACATTCACAACCCATAAAGTATCGTATTTTGGAGTAGGAAGATTACAAAATGTTACTCCCTTTAATAGGCGACAGAGCAGTGGGTGTTCTCCTACTGGTTGCCCATTGATGAAAGATGGTTGATAGAAATGGCCGATCTGTGATGATTGATGGTACAGTATGTTTTTCCACTGCAGGCCTCAGCTACGGAAAAAGTAACAACATACGCTATATCCGCTGAAAGGGGATTGATACATCATCCCACACACCAGCTTCCCAGTAAGACCAAGCTGATCTGTCAGCATTCGTCGTTCCTGGGGCCCATGATTTGTTAATGTATTGTGAAGCCTCTGGAGGAATGCAAGGTTCAGATTCAGCAGACCTGCTAGTGTCCAAGCTGAAAGCCAGAGGGAATTGTCCAACACCAGATTGTGAGGACTGCCAGAAGGATTAGAAGGAGGTTGGGAGAAGACGGGAGAAGAACTGGGAAGTCTATGGTCAGCTCCAGAAGCAAAGAGAACCAAACTTGAGACTGCCAAAAGGGAGCCACAAGGAAAAGGGTGGCTTGTTGATGTCTGACTTGAGCAAGTATCCTATTTATCATTGTGTTGCTAAATGGCCCTCTCTGAATGTCACCCTATACTTTTTGCCTTCCTCCTCTTTTTCTGACCTAGTTTTTGTTGGCTTTAGGACTCTTGGCACTTTGCCACTGCTAACCAGTGCTGAAGTGCATGTGCTCTCTGCCTAAAACCTGGTAACATTGGCTCATATTCAGTTGACATATTTAATTTACCTATACATCCCTAGTGAAGTGCACTAGATGTGCCCAGGGCAAGTAAATTAAATGCTACTACTGGGCCTGCAGCTCTGATTGCACCACCCACCTAAGTAGCCCCTTAACCATCTCTCAGGTCTGCCATTGCCAGGCCTTTGTTTGCAGTGTCACTGCCACTTTGATTTGCCACTTAAAACTACTTGCCAGGCCGTAAATTCCCCTTTTCATAAATATGTCACCCTTAAGGTAGGCCCCAGTTACCCAGTGGGCAGGGTGCTATGTAAGTAAAAGGCAGGACAAGTACCTATACGTTTTACATGTCCTGATAGTGAAAAACTCCCAAAGTCATTTTTCACTATGGTCATGCCTGCTCCTTTCATATGCCAGCATTAAAAATTCCCTTATATGCATTTAAGTGGTCATTTCTGATCTAAGAAGAGTAGCCTCGTCATATCTGATACACTTGGAATGGTAGGGATAAATCCTACTTACTGGTGAAGTTGCATTTTACATTACAATTTTAGAAATGCCACTTTTAGAAAGTGGGCAATTCTCTGCCCTCATTGCCATCGGTGCCTTACAGCCTGTTTCCAATCCATGTCTGGTCTGTGATGGTTGGCAGCTCCCCTTGTGCATTCCACCCAGACAGACATAAACACAGGACACTCAGCTGCATCTGCATTCAGCTGCTTACAGATGGGTTCCCCTGGGCAGGAAGAGTGGAGGGGCTCTCTCTTACACTTCAAAGGCCAGAGGTCTGCCCTCATACAAAGGAATGATAACCCCCAAAGGGCTCCTGGCAGACAAGGCTGGGTTGAAACTTGTAAACCAATCTTTGAAGTTTCCTCCACTCAAAGACACTTTTAGGTATATATACTGGGTCTGTGACCCCACTAAATCAGACACTTCTGGACCTACAAGTGCACTGTGTCAGAGGGACTGCCTGGCTGCACAAAAGACTCATCTGGACTGCTTTGCATGAAGGACTACTGGCCTGCTTTTTGACCTGCTGACCCCTGACTCTGCTGGAATGACTCTGCCTTCCTCCTCAAGTGCTCTCCAAGGGCTTGGATTGAGCTGATGTCTCAGGGGTATCAAAGACTTCTCCAAAGAGAAGAAAATCCAGCGCATTGGAAAACGGACACAACACCTGCAAAATTTCACACAACGCCTTCCGAATCGACGCAGCGCCAGCTCTTCGGCTGAAAAATCACTGCATCGCCTGATGGACTGATGCAGAGTCTGTTGCCTCTGTTCAATGCGTTCTGGGTTTTCAACGCATTATCACTGGGTGTCAAAATATCTCTGAATTGCAGTGAGGAACCAAGGCTGCTCTCCTGGAAACCGACACATTGCCTTGTAGCATGGAATGAAACAATGCCCCACCTTTGCTGTGCTGGAAAAATTGACGCAATCTTTTACTTGTCAATACATCTCCTCGTCCGCAGGCCCTCTGCTTCGTTATTTTTGACACGTCCCAGGTACTGAGTGTTAAAAGGATACAACCACTGATTCTTACGGATTGAGAATCATTAAAATTTTTAAAAAGTGATATCTTGCCTTGTGCATATTGGATTATTGTCGTTTTGGTCTTAATTTATCCAGAAAATATGATCTATTTCCCTAAACTGGCGTGGAGTACTTTTTGTGGTCTTTGTTTGAGCTTTTTCAGCAATATTTTACACATTGCCTTCTTAGTTAAGCCTGCCTGCCTTGTGCCAAGTTACAGGAGGGTGAGCACGGGATAATTTAGTTTATGTTGTGACTTATCCTGACTAGGATTGTGGTCCCTATTTGGACAAGGTGCATACCTCTGCCAACTACAGTCCCCATTTCTAACACATGAAAAAAGTAGGAAAGGCGTAGTTTACTGAATGAGACCAGTCCTGTAGAAAATCATCTGAAGCCAATGCTAAGGGATCTCAGCGCCAACTGAAGAATTGAGGAAGTTGATGGTTCAATCTGGAGGTGAAAAGATCTATATGGATAGGCTCCATTTGCAAAGTAAAGACTTGAACACCAAAGGATTAAGAGGGTCATTCGACCGCGGAAGCACCGCCAACAGGCTGGCGGTGCTTCCTGGGCCATTCTGACGCCGCGGTCAGAAAAGGGGAACCAGCGGTTTCCCGCCGGTTTTCCCCTGGCCCAGGGAATCCTCCGTGGTGGCGCTGCTTGCAGCGCCGCCATGGGGATTCCGACCCCCTTCCCGCCACCCTGTTCCTGGCCAGGATGGCGGGAACGGGTGTCGTGGGGCCCCTGGGGGCCCCTGCACTGCCCATGCCACTGGCATGGGCAGTGCAGGGGCCCCCTAACAGACACTGAAAATCGCGACGGGTGCCACTGCACCCATCGCACCCCAGCAACTCCGCCGGCTCCATTCGGAGCCGGCTTCATCGTTGCTGGGTCTTTCCCGCTGGGCCGGCGGGCGGCCTTTTGGCGGTCGCCCGCCGGCCCAGCGGGAAAGTCAGAATGACCGCCGCGGTCATTTGACCGCAGTGCGGTCTTCTGGCGGCCGCCGCCCGCCGGGGTCGGAATGACCCCCTAAGTTTCAAATCACTTGAATTTTGAAGGTACTGGGAGTGCCAGTTTGCCACATAATTTAGATCTCTGTGTAAGTATTCTAGGTGTACTGAACTTCTGTTGAGGAGACAGAATTCCCAGAAACGTTTTGCTAGTTCTGCTAGCAATTTGTACTTTGTGCTACCTAAAGATTGTTATACCGAACTGCAGATATGTTGTCCATGCGAAAATAATGGAACAATAGATCTTGCTCTTTTGATTGCAAAGGAGCCTGCAACCATCTCTAAACAACTGATGTGCAATTTGGAGTCCTTGCATGACCATGTACCTCCAGTCGAGATTTGTTCATAACCGTTGCCCCAACCTGTCAGGCTTGCATTTGATTCTAATACAAGATGTTGGGCTGACGCAAAACATGTCCTGCCATTCCAGGGATATAAAGGGTCTATCCACCTTTGAAGTTTCAAATGAGACTCTGGATCTAAGCTGATGGAATCGGAGTACTCTAGGCCCCTGTGTAAGTGGCAAATCTTTAACCTTTGAAGGGCCCAATAATGAAGCGGACCTGGGAAACTGTTCTGAATCTCACCAGAGTTCTGAGAGAGATGGAGGACTTGCACAGAGTTTGATGAATTTCTGATTTGACGGTCTTCATTTTTGGAGAGGGAAGATGAAGAGTGGTGGTGGAGGAGTGTATTAAGGAACCCCAAAATTGTATCTGATTTTAAGGAATTAGCATGGACTTTTCTGCATTGATGAGAAATCCAAGACCTAAAAGAAGAGAGCACATAATTTGGATTTGGGATTGAAGTGTATGAATACCCTGATCCATTAGGAGAATGTTGTCTAGGTAGATTATCAATCTGATGCTTTGAGCTCTGAGGAAAGCGACAACCAGTTTCATCAGTTTGGTAAAACACCACGAGGCTGAGGAAAGACCAAAAGGGAGAGAGGAAAAAATTATGTTTGTCCCCTCTGCAAAGCTCCACTGTTGCTGTTGCTGCTGCGATTCAGAATGAGAGCCTGCCTGACTCTTAGTTTGAGGTCCACCTCCACCCACAGGCACCCACCTGCGCCTCATCCCTGGTGTCCTAGTGGCCATCTGTCTGGGTGTGTCTTTTGCTTTCTGTCATCTATATTTTCTTTCTGTGTCTTTTACTGTCTTGTTTTTCTGGTTTTTCTCAATTTTTTACTTTTTGTGCCTTTCCCTCTCCCTGTGCTCTCTTCCTGCTGCTGCTGTCCATGGCCTGTGGGCCCCCACTCCCTGCGAAGCAATTTCCTGAACTCCCAGCTGACTGGACCCTCCCACCTCTCTCCCCTTTATAATGGTGGCTCCTGCACAGTGAGAGGGTGATTTCTCAGACCTCCTGGTCAGTGTCTGCTCACTCCCCTCTGCACAGCTCCACCTGTTGCTGCTACTGCGAATAGGAATGAGAGCGTACCTGACTCTCAGTTCGATGCTCACCTCCACCTGCAGGCAACCGCCTATGCCTCATCCTTTTTGGGCTAGTGGCCATCTGTCTGAGTGTGCCTTTTGCTTTTTGTCATCTATATTTGTTCCTGTCTCTTTTTCTATCTAATTTTTCCCTATTTTTTACTTTTTGCGTCTTTCCCTTTCCCCATGCTCCATCCCTGCTGCCCCTGCAACACCGTCCCCCACTCTGCAAAGCACTTTACTGCCCTTCTGTCTCCCAGCTGACCGGACCCTCTTGCCTCCCTTGCCTTGTTAATGGCAGCCGCGCCAAAGGCAAGCCCGTCTGCGCACGTCCATGCTTAGCCCGTGCCTGGATCGCGCCCACCGCCACAGACCCAGGTCTTCCGACCATCCATCATTACAACACAAAGATCCTCCATGCAATGAACACAGGACAATCCACCACCTGCCATCTCGCATCACCGAGAGACACCCAGGGACCTTTCTCCTGCTTCAACTGCCACAGCACCCTCACCCTACACCAATCGGCAGACCCTTTCACCACAGGATCATCGAACACCCACCCACAAGGCCTCAACTGCATCCTCCTCAACATACACTCCCTCCAGAAACACACCGTAGAACTCTGGGACCTGCTAGACTCCATCCACCTGGACAGCGCTATTCTCACTGAAACATGGACAAACCCAGCGTAAGCACCGGACATCGCCATCACCATCCCCAGTGACTACAAACTTCTCCGCAAAGACCGGCCCTCCTGGCCTGGCGGTGGCCTGGCCATCGTACACAAATCCACCTGCCACCTGACAACCAAAGCAGAAGAAAACTCCCCCCTCATGGAGCACCTCCATTTCCAGATCCATGTCACCCTTAAGTCCACCTTCCGCGGCACCCTCATCTACAGGCCAACTGGCCCCCACCCAGCCTTCAGCAACTCCATGGTCAACATAATAGCTCCCCACACCCACACCCAC
The DNA here is from genome assembly GCF_031143425.1 of Pleurodeles waltl. Lineage (NCBI taxonomy): Eukaryota > Metazoa > Chordata > Amphibia > Caudata > Salamandridae > Pleurodeles > Pleurodeles waltl. The sequence goes on along the minus strand of NW_027150400.1, from coordinate 37,191 downwards.
ACCTCCACAAACTACTTTCTCCTCAGCGACCCCAATTATCACATCGACAACTTCAATGACGTGAACACCATTTCCCTGCTCGAGAACCTCGCCACTATCAGCCTCAAGAAACTGGTCACCTCGCCAAAAACACATCGCCGGACACACAGCCGACCAGATTTTTTCTGCCAACCACCACATCACCATCAACAACACCTCCACGCTACACTGGACGATCACCACTGCACTCATTTCTACATCACCACACCTACCGTCCACCTCTGCACCCTCCGCTTCCCACGTAGGAAATGGAACCAGATCACCGAGGAGCAGCTCACCAAAACCCTCAGCAAGTCACCACCTCCCCTCGCCACAGACGCAGACATCTCTGCATGGAACTTCAACCAATGGATCTCAGAATGTGCCAACAACCTAGTGCTGCTCCGAATGACCTCAGGTAAACACAACCTCAAGAAGGCCAGATGGTTCTCCCCCACACTCAAGGACTCCAGACGCACCTGCTTGAAAAAAGGAAACAGCAAGTTCCCGGAGGACCTCGCGGCCTTCAAATCCACCATCAAATGTCACCACCTCCTCATCAGATCCACTAGGAACGCCGCCCTGCAGGACTGTATTGGCACCACTGCACACAATATCAAAGAGCTCTTCACCGTGGTTAAAGAGTTTGTCAAACCTCATTTGGAAACTGAAAACATTCCTCCACCTCAGAACCTCTCCAACAGACTAGACACCGTCTTTCATCAAAAAATCAAGGACATCTACGATAACTTGAAACCGCAAGAACCTTTGAGCCCACCAACAACCCTCCAGCTCAGCTCATCCGAACCTTTACAGATCTTGCACTGCTAGGTCACCCTCACCACGAACGAGACCCGCTCCATCATGAGCAGCATCTACTCCGGAGCACCTACTGATCCCTGTCCCCACCACAGTTTCAACAAAGCCAACACCTCCATCGTACCACAGCTCTGCCACACTCTCAACTGCTCCATGGAGACAGCTACCCTGAGGACTGGAAGCATGCCGAAATCCGCCCGCTCCTGAAGAAACACAAGGCTGACCCCCTGGATCTCAAGAACTACCGCCCCATCTCTCTGCTGCCTTTCCTAGCCAAAGTCATTGAAAAGTCCATCAACGCACAGGTCCACAAACACATTGAGGACAACAACATCCTGGACATCTCCGAATTAGGCTTCAGGAGCAACCACACCACATAGACCGCACTCCTCGCCGCCACAGATGACATCCGCTCACTCCTCGACCTTGGCCAAACAGTAGCCCTCATCCTTCTGGACGTGTCGGCTGCTTTCGACATGGTCTCCCATCTCACTCTCTGCTCCAGACTCCAAGCAGCTGGTATCCGCGGCAAGGCCCTACAGTGGATACGCTCCTTCCTGACCGGCAGAACACAGAGAGTCAGCCTCCTGTCATACCTGTTGGAACCTACAGAGATCAGCTGCAGAGTGTCCCAGGGCTCTTTCCTGAGACCCACACTTTTCAACATCTAAAGGGCCCCACTCATTTCCATCATCAACCATGCACTGAACATCATCTACTATGCTGACGAAACCCAGGTGATCATCTCTCTGACCGAAAACCCTACAACTGCCAAGAACTTCCACAATGGTATGAACTTCGCCACCTGGATGAAGGAGAGCTGCCTCGAGCTCAACTCAGAGAAGACTGAGATCCTCATCCAGGGACCATCGCCCTGGAATGACTCCTGGTGGCCTGTAACACTCGGCACCCCCTCCCACCCCAATAAACCACGCACACAACCTCAGCTCCATCCTGGATTCATTTCTCACCATGACCCGCTAGGTCAATTCTGTTGCATCCTCCTGTTTCTACTCACTCAAACTTCTCCATAAGATCTTCAAATGGATCACAAACGACTGCTGCTAGACAGTAACCCACGCCCTAGTCACCAGCAGGCTCGACTGTGTCAACGCCCTCTACGCAGGCATCACCTAGAAAAATTTGAAGAAACTACAGCACACCCAGAATGCCTCCACCAGACTCATCCTGAACGTCCTGTGCCCGAACACATCACCAGACACCTGAGAGTCCTCCACTGGCTCCCCGTCGAGAAAAGGATCAACTTCAAACTCCTCATCCACGCATACAAGACTCTCCATGACCTAGGACCCACCTACCTCAACCATCACATCACCTTCTACTCCCCCGCCAGACCGCTCCGCTCAACTCAACAGGCACTAGCCACCGTACTGCACATATGGACGACCTCGGCTGAAGGAAGATCCTTCACCTACCTTGCGGCAAAGAGCTGGAACACTTTGCCTCTTCACCTCAGGCAGTCAGGATCGTTACCCCAATTTAGGAAGGACCTTAATACCTGGCTCTTTGACTGACGCATGGAGGACCGACCCCCCACAGCGTCTTGAGACCCTTACAGCTGAGTAAGCGCTCTACAAATTTCTGATTGATTGCATTGGAATTGAAGAAATTTCCTGTGATCTGGATGAATGGGCACAGAACGATAAGTGTCCTGAAGGTTCAGTTGGACCATCCAGTTGTGCTGTAGTAAAGAATCCCTGAGATGAACAACAGTTTTCATCTTGAAATGACGGTAAATTTCAAACTGGTTGAATTATTTGAGGTTGATCACAGGTCTCATTTCTTGTTCTTCTTTTGAACTAAGAAGAGAGAACTGAAAAACCAAGATGGGTTGGGAAATGTAACCTGTATTGCTTGTTTGAGAAGAAGCAATTTTATTTCCAGGGAAATCAGACTGGACATTTCTTTAGAAAATTTTAGAAGAGTAGGAAACACTGTTTGAAAAGGTACAGAGTAGAGTTCTATAACATAACCTTGCACGCTGTTTAAAACCCATGGCTCTGACGTCATGGACTGACACTTTGATAGGAACAGACAAAGATGACTGTTAGGGGGGCACATTCTGACTGGCTGAGGCCCCAGCCAGGCAGAACCTACCACTCCCATCAGGGCTGGATGTTTACACTCACTGCATAACCTGCGCTCACCCTTGGGAACCTTGGCACACAGCAGCCAGGCTTATCACAGGGGCAGTGGGTAAAGCATTGGCACAGCACTACCACACAACAATTACGCTGTGTGTCCCAAGAGAGACTTCACACAAGGTGTATGCAAATAAAGTTTGTATTAAGCACACACATTAGTTAACACAACATGAACATCATGTAAATCCGAGCCTAGATCACATTTAGAAATATCACTAGCAGTACTAGGCCCAGAGGTGTTAAAAGGACATTAGCAGTACGTACACATGAGAAAAATAATACTTTCCCTCCCAGCATCCTCATGCAGTGCCAAAACACTGTCAGCACGAGATCCACCCTAGCGATTATCCCCAGTTCAATATCAATATTATGGGGTGGACCCCGGTTCACAACGATAGCAGCAATGTGTACATACAGAGACTTGCAGCAGTTTTAAATAGGTCAAATGGGGTTAAGTGATTATTAAAAAAAATTATCAGGGGGTTGTAGTAGCTTTTTTGAAATGTGCAAATGTGTAATATCGGGTAAAGATTACATTTGAAATTTGATGGTTTTAGTGATGCATAGAGTCCTAATTGATGAATTAATGATGCACTTAAAACACATTTACTGAGTCACTTTGAAGTATAATTAATAGCGTGAAGAAGTTATCCACATTTTCACGTGAGACGTTCTTCTATTTATGTTAATATGGATGACGGTCCTGGTGTCAGCTCATCTTGCTCCTGTTCACCCCTCCTCCGGATCAGAGTCCTGCTGCAAACCATCTTTCCTCTCGTTTCCGCAGAGCATCCGAAGAATGACGTCACGGACACAAAGACGAACAGTTGTGTTAGGAAGTGTGTATTGTGAATTAAGTTTCCATCATGAACCCAAAGTATCATATCCAAGGGCTTTGGCTGGAAGTCCGGTGAAGGCTGCTAATGGTATGACCCATTGTTTAAGAAATGTTTCATTCTGTGCTGAACATTCCCGGAGTGCAGGTGCTGCGAGAGCAGGTGGAAGATTCCTCTTACCTTAAGAAATGGGTGAATCCTAAAGGGTTAAAATATAGCGCAGCTGCTCCTGATTTGACAGAGTGGCCAAACCATGACCATCCCAAGCTGAATGTACAGAATCTAGTAATGAATGTGTGATTTGTGCAGAGAAACTTGTGGGCTTTTGGATCCTGTGGGGGGGGCATTTTTATAGTTGTCTCTAGGACTGTTGCTGCTGTGGAGATTTTTCATTTTTTATGTCATTTTAACTTAGATTTTCTTGTGGGGATGGTATCAGCCCTCTTTATGTGTTTGCCTTGGGATTTTGCTTAGATTTGTCCAATTGGTGTTAAGTTGTGTGACTCTGTATTAGTGCATTTGGGCCTTCAAGGCAATTCGTGCAGTTTCCCCTGTACTGTATTTACTAATAATTCTGTAATAAATCTATTTTTGCCTCATTTTTGACTTAGAACTCAGTTAATAATGCTTCCTAGTTTATTTTGTTTTATTCGGCTGAAATGTATATTCTCCATGAGGAGCGCAGTCTCTAACAGCTAGATCTATTGGAGATTCTGGAGCAAAATTAATTGAGTGAAAATTGAGGTGTTTGAAATATTGGCATTCAGGTGATTATTGGGGTTCACGTCCCACAACTATCAAATCGATATATGAAGAATAAAGTGTGTACATTAGTCGGTTTCTACTCTCAACGTTCAGTGTGAGCACCATCTTGGATATATAAGGAAACGCTGTTTAAAAAAACGAAACTCCTCCAACTGATAACAATAGCAAAAGGGAAGGAATCCACCCTACAGCCCTCGTATCTAATGTAAACTAGAGGCCATTGTAGAATATGGTAACATGCACAGTTAGTTATAATAGATTCTCATGTTAAATGGATTATTGGAATCTATCCAAAATATAGTGTGCACGCTCATGGGTTAGTACTATTGGCATTCAACATAGGCGCCAATTTGGACATATAGGGATGTGCCGTCTCAAGAACCTCTTTTTCAACAAATAACACAAAACAAGAGGAAGAACGGGTAAAATGTACCAAAGCCATATTGTACACCCCAAGTGGTGAGTCCACATACAGCATTCTCCTATGAAAGTCATTAAACCCTTCTATACTCGTGTGTGATATCAAATGATGGCTCCACTCAAACCAGTAGCGACTACTATCAATCACTAGTTAGATCTTGTTTGTGTATGTCCTAATACATCCGAATTAATGTTCCTCACACTCCCTTCAAACATTAAAGTGGAACAACATACAAGTTCCTGCCAATTGATCTTCTCATAATAAATAAATAACCCGAAGACACTCATTAGCAATATTTAAGTTATTGCATGGGGTTGTATTCTTGGTATCGAAAACAGACGCGTTATTAGATACTGTCAGAACCCATTTCAGAAGGTCACAGGCACACAGGGGCTTCTGGGTCCAACAATGGTTGCTGAGGCCTTTTACTTCTGATGTACCGGTGTCCGACCTACTATGGGTCCTGAGAAACTGGGCCAAGTTCTTCTTTTGCACTTGACTCTCAGTGGTATCTGTGGACGAGCAGTCACAAGCTCCCTCAGGAGCAGCAGTGTAAAAACAGGTAAGTGAACACGACTCATAACCCAAAGTGCAGACTGTTGGAACAATAACTCCATGTCCAGTCCAATACTAACAATTATAATAAGAAGTATTTTATGTCTAATTCTACACAGGCAAAATACTACTCATACTTATATGAAAAAACACACTCCCCTTGAGGTCGGGCTCTAGTACTTGTCAGGCAAATCTCTGTCTCGCCCTCTACCTTGTAACGTGCTCAGGTTTATTCCTAATTCACTGGTGGCTGCATCCAGGGAATACGTACTAGTAACCTGTACTCAAGAGCTCCCATTTGACTCTCTAGTTATTAGTTAAAAGTGTCTGTGGTGCTGCAGCACCATTAGCAGCGAGTCCCCCAGGGCCCAATAGGCACAGTTCCATCTTACCCTCTACAGCATTATAGAAGTGGGCCCTCGGGGCAGGGTTACACATCTTTAACTATGCAGGGAACCTTTCCGTCCTAACAGATGCCTTGTTATAGGTCCTCATAAGATCCAACCGCCCGACCAATGAACAAAAAAGAAGGACACAGGTAAAGAAAGTGTCTAGTGCAAGTCCTGGGTACAAGTGAGAGTGGATCTAGCCCTCCAGGTCCCCTCACATATCTCGACAGCAGATGCAGTCCTTCTTCTGTCTTGTCTTCCACGGGACAGTAATCCTACCCACGTCTGCAGCAGTTCCTGTCTGCCTTACAGTAAACAGTTTCACACTGCCCCTCAGGTAAGATCTGCCTGTAACAGGTGAGGCCCCTTGAAGTTAATCACACTCCTGGAAACAGCCCTGCTAGAAATGGGGTCTCTAGTTGGCAGTTGGTTTGCTCCCTGTCCAAGTAGGGACCCTCACTTTAGTCAGGATAAGGGAGATACCCGCTCAGATAACCCCTGCTCACCCCCTTGGTAGCTAGGCATGAGCAGCCAGGCTTATCTCAGAAGCAATGTGTAAAGCATTTGCACATAACACACAGTAACACAGTGAAAACACTACAAAAGGACACCCCACCAGTTTTAGAAAAATAGCCAATATTTATCTATTTAAAACTAGACAAGATACGATAAAAATCCAACATACAGTAATAAAAATATGAGACTTACTCAAAAATACAGTTCCTTGAAATTAATAGCTCCACCTGGGGCTATCACGCGTCGTAATCAACAAAACCAACAGTTCAGGCCAGGCCAGCTACGGTGTCGGGAAGACCCACAAACAGTACCTTGGATTTGTAGGGAGTCGTGAACCTCGCGGTAAGCTCCAGAGAGCAGCGTCACTGACGTCGTGCTGTCGGTTCCAGAATCGGTGCAGGAGTCATCCGGCCCTTGAAGTCACACGCATTGCAGATTGAACTCTGGGCTGATGAAGTCAGGAGCACTGGTGTGGATGGCGTCAGGGCTGCGGTGCGAAGTGGGATGATGCGACATGCGGTGCCCGCAGGTCACGGGGCAGGCAGTGGCTCGCTGATGCCGTCCAGCGGCGTTAGTGAGACCAGGGCTGTGCTGAAGCGCTGTCATCGGTAGGCCCAAGCCGGCAGTGCGGGATGGGACGGTGCTTTGTGACCCTCACGAGCGGTGTCCACAGGCCACGGTGCAGGCAGGGATGCCAAGTGACGGCACTGGAGTGGATGGTGCTGGCGTTGGTGGACCGCGGCTGCGGTGGGGACGGGATGGTGCTTTTTGCTCCTCACGAACGGTGTCCAAAGGCCACGGTGCAGGCAGCGGCACTGGTGTCAGCAGGAGCGTCGTCGTCGAGGAGGCACAGGCTGCGGTGTGAGCAGACGATGCTGGAGTGCGGGGCCCACAGGTTCCGGTGCAAGCAGAGGGTCAGTAAAATTGTCTGATGACGGCATCAGTGAGACCAGGGTCGTGGTGCATTGCGGTGCAAAGCGGGGCAGGTCACGGTACAGGTAAGCAACCTCATTGACGGCTTTGCAGTGATTATTCTTCTTGAACAGCACAAAACACAAAGTTCCCAGTGCTGCAGGTCGAGGAAACTTAAGTCTTTGGTGTCCCTGAGACTTCCAACAGGAGGCAAGCTCTATTCCATGCCCTTGGAGAACTTTCTCAAGCAGGACACACAGCAAAGTTCACCCTTTGCACTCTTTTCAGGCAGAAACAGCAACTGCAGGCCAGTCCAGCAAAGCAGCACAGCAAAGGGCTAGTACTCACAAAACACACAGTTCCCAGTGCTGTAGGTCGAGGAAACGTAAGTCTTTGGTGCCCCTGAGACTTCCAACAGGAGGCAAGCTCTATTCCATGCCCTTGGAGAACTTTCTCAAGCAGGACACACAGCAAAGTTCACCCTTAGCACTCTTTTCAAGCAGAAACAGCAACTGCAGGCCAGTCCAGCAAAGCAGCACAGCAAAGAGACAGTACTCATCCTCCAGCTCTTCAGCTCTTCTCCTTGGCAGAGGTCCCTCTTGATTCCAGAAAGATTCTAAAAGTCTGTGGTTTTGGGTCTTCTTCTTATGCCCCTTTCTGCCTTTGAAGTTGGCAAGTGTTTGCAAGGTCCTTCCTTGTCTGGGACAGGCCCCAGGCGCACACCAGGGGGTTGGAGGCTGCATTGTGTGAGGGCAGGCACAGTCCTTTCAGGTGCAAGCGACCACTCCTCCCTCCACTCTAGCTCAGATGGCTCATCAAGATATGCAGGCTACACTCCCAACCCCTTTATGTCACTGTCTAAAGGAGAGGTGTGAACAGCCCAACTGTCAAACTGACCCAGACAGGGAAACCACAAACAGGCAGAGTCACAGAATGGTTTAAGCAAGGAAAATGCCTACTTTCTAAAAGTGGCATTTTCAAACTCACAATCTAAAAACCAACTTCAGTAAAAGATGATTTTTTTAATTGTGAATTCAGAGACCCCAAACTCCATATTTCTATCTGCCCTCAAAGGGAATCTGCGCTTTAAAGTTATTTAAAGGCAACCCCATGTTAACCTATGAGGGAGATAGGCCTTGCAACAGTAAAACCTGAATTTGGCAGTATTTCACTGTTAGGACATGAAAAACACACCAGTACATGTCCTACCTTTTAAATACACTGCACCCTGCCCATGGGGCTACTTAGGGCCTCCCTTAGGGGTGCCTTACATGTACCATAAGGGAACGTTTGGACATGGCAAGTGTACCCACTTGCCAGGTCGGATTGGCAGTTTAAAACTGCACACACAGACATTACAGTGGCAGGTCTGAGCCATGTTTACAGGACTACTAATGTGGGTGGCACAACCAGTGCTGCAGGCCCACTAGTAGCATTTGATTTACAGGCCCTAGGCACCTCTAGTGCACTTTACTAGGGACTTACTAGTAAATCAAAAATGCCAATAAGAAATAAACCAATCAACAATACAATTTACACAGACAGCCTGTGCATTTTAGTACTGATTAGCAGTGGTAAAGTGCCCAGAGTCCTAAAGCCAACAAAAACTGTTCAGAAAAATTAGGAGGAAAGAGGCAAAAAGACTGGGGATGACCCTGCAAAAAGGGCCAGGTGCAACAAGCCCATATGTTCATCCTGCCAGAGGAACACAAATACTTCCACACACTCAAGGCGTTGGTCTTGCTTTGGAATCAGTTTTCACTTATCAAGGGGGCAACTCATTTGCCAGATGACAGGTGAAGCTCATGCAAATCGGTCTCCAGAGGGTTTAGTGCTGCAGGACCTCCATCAGCAAATTAGCTTTCAAGGGAAAGCGACATCAAGTAGAAACGCTTGTGGGTTGATCATCTCCTAAAGCTGTGTGCAATGAAGGGATTGCCCAGCTGTAGAGGGGAGGGCACTGGGCCTGGTGGAAGCCATACCTTGTGATCTTCCTTCCACTGTGTATGGACCTTCTGCTGACATCCCAACCAGCTACAAGAAACACCTCATGCTCAAGATATGCGTCACAGTCCACATCTCCCTGGGCCTAATCCTTGTATACAGACCACCAATATCACCAGCAACATCACGACTACGTGGCACCCCCTAATTATCAATGGCAGCTCCTTCATCATCTGAGGAAACCTTAACTTTCACCTAAAAGACCGAACCCTCCCAAACCCTCTGACTCTTCTGGAAAACCTTGGCATCACCCTGCATGTTACCACTGACCCACGCAACTACACACCTATTGGAACCAATTTTCTCCTGGATCAGCAACATCTCAGTCATCAAGCCAGCAACCATGATCTGGACAAAAAAATGTCCTTGTGAGTTTCAGCATACCCATCCCAGACCAGGTCAGACCTACCACCATCAGAACTACCAGCCACAGCTGGAAAAGCATCACAGAAGAGGAGTGGGCTTCTGTCCTCTCACTCATCTGCCTGAGCACACCAGCAATGTGCTGAAAGGTACCAAGAACCTCAACAGCTGGATCACTGCATGTGTCACACTCTGACTCCTCTCAAGTGCAACTTACAGGCCACTTGGTGCTCACAGGAACTGAGGCTGTTGAAATACCACTGCAAGCAACTTAGGTGCAATTGGAGAGCAAGTCAAGACACCACAGATAAAGACAAATCGGATCTAAGATGCCACCACCAGCAGATATGAAAGACCAAGCACACAGCTCTTGCAGATCGCATTGATGCCAGCCCTAACAACAGCAAAGAAATCTTTGCCACCATCAAAGATTTCACTGCTCTTTCCATTGTCTCCAATAACATCGCCCCCTAACAAGACCCATGGAAGCAGCTCTCAGAATTTTTCAAAATCACCTCCATATACAGCAATGCAGCCCTCTACTGGACACCGTCACCATCGCAACTTAATCTTCCAGCATGGAAAAAGAATAAATTCTGACCTCATGGCTCGTCATCAACACTGTCAAAATGACTGCTCCAGTTAAGATCATCCACTCTGTGGCCCCATCTGTCCCTTGCCCTCACCACATCTTCACCAAAGGACTCCTACCAAACAGCGAAGCACTAACACCCATCCTCAACTTCTCCATGGACTCAGTCACATTTCCGGACACCTGGAAAAATAACACCATCATTCCCCTGCTCAAGAAACCACCCATTGACCCAGCCATGCTTTCCAACTATAGACCCCTCTGCCTCATACCATACCAGGCAAAGGACTTATACAAAATCTCACTGACCACCACAGCAACCACCGTCTCCTCAATGTCACGTAGTCCAAATTCAGGCCCAACCACTGTACAGAAACAACACTCATCATTTACACAGACAACAGCCAGACGATCCTTGAAAGGGGGAGATGGCAGGCCTCATTCTCCTGGACTTCTCTGCAGAATTTTACACCCCATCCTCATCAGGCACCCGCATGAGATGGCATCAAGACCCGTTATCTGCTGACACTGCTCTTTCTTAACAGATAGAACACAAGCGGTCAGCCTGGCACTTTATTCCTCGGAAGCCTGCAAACTTACCTAAGGGGTGCCTCAAAGTTCATTGCACATCTCCACCCTTTTCAATGCATACATGATTCCCTCTTGCCAACATAACCATGCTCGTGACATCAACATCCTCTTGTCTGCCGACAACATGCACCTCATACTCTTCTTCTCGGACAAGACCCCAAGCACAAAAAGCCAGTTCACACCCTGCATCACCAAAGTCATACCAAAGTCACTAACTGGATGAAAGCCATCGGCCTCAAGCTCAGCACCAACAGGATGTAAATAGTGATCTTTGGTAATAACACCTCAGCATGGGACTCGACCTGAGGCTAGCTGAATGCGGACCCACAACCAGCACCCACGCCAGGAACCTTGGAATAATCATTCACAGCAAACTGGACATGAAAGCACAAGTCAACGGCATCACTGCATCCTGCTTCCACACCAAGAAGATTCTGGGTATGATCTTCAAATGGCTCCCAAGCAATACTAGAAAAACGTTCACCCACGCCCTAGTTATAAGCAAGTTGGAGTACGGGAACAACCTCTACACCGGGATCACCAACCAACTTACCAGAAGACTACAAACCATTCAAACCTCTGCAGACAGACTCATCCTCAACCTTCAACACAGAACTCACATCACACCTAAGGGAGCTTGGCTGGCTTATAATATACAAATGTGCTTATTTCAAACTCTTCACACATTCCAGGCACTACACAGATTAGGCCCCACCTACCTAAACAGTTGCATCTTCTTCTACAACCACCCAGACATCTCCGCTATGCAGGACTCCGACTTGTACACATCCAATGCATCCACAGAACCAAATCAGGAGGACGGACTTCACTTACATCACTCCTAGAGTATGGAACGGCCTCCCACTCCATGTCAGAGCCTCCTCTCTTCTTTTCTGCAAAAAGCTGAAGACCTGGCTTTTCAATCATCCAACCTACCATTGGCAGGGCTAAGCACACACAGCTACTCAATGCCAGGGTACCCTCGTGGGTGATAGTGTGCTTTACAAATACACACACCATAGCAACAAGAGGCTAGCTGTCTGTGGACTCTGCTGAGGCACATGTTGGGCTGGAGTTGAAGGTAAGTCACAGCTCGCTGGGGTTACAGGGGGGCGGGGCGGCACGCAGGGGGGGATATCAAAATGTTTTTTAAAAATACTTTGCTGCATGCCATGCCACTCTGCCGCTCCTCTGTCTCCTCAGCAGGCACAGGCTCCCAGCCTGCCCTGCGGCCAATCCTGATGCTGCTCAGAGCAGCATTGGGATTGGCTGGGAGCACCCAGGCAATCCCAGGCAGACGGGGCCTGTGTCTGCTCTCTCCACACCGGCAACACACTGCTGGGCTGGAGAGAGCACCGTGCGCATGTGTGTTTGGCCGGCTCAAGACGTCCGGCCAAACACACATGCGCAGAGGAGAGTGCACAGTGCACTCCCCTCAGTACTCGTCATCCCCAATGCCCCGCCCCTTTAACAACGAAGGATAATAAACTGTACGAAGGATAATAAACTCTAGTTTATTATCCTTTCGTTGTTAAAGGATTTGCAGTGGTTGCTGCTGGCAGGGGGGCGACGCTCCTGCGCCCATAGCGGAGGAGCGGCCACTGCCCTAAGGTTGGAGTGTGCGCTGTTACTGATGTGGGATGCAGGAGGAGGAGTGGAAGAGAGAAGTTCAAGGGGGCCTCATATTGGTGGAGGTGGTCAGGTGTTTGAAGGATGATACATCTCAGAAGACGTTAGTGAAAGGATTGAAACTTCATCGATTGGTTACGGATGAACTGTCTGAGAGTGGCCCAGATTGGTGGTCCTGGTTCTTTACATAGAAAGATTGTGGCGTTAGCTCGTTTGAGGCATTTTGTTGCCCCTGGGGGTGGAAAGGGCTGTGAGAGAGTGTCTGGAGAGTTCTAACAGTGACAAGGCGCTAAAACTAAGGGCCAGATTTACAAGAAAGTGGCGCACCAGCATTGATGCGCCGCTTTTCTTGTGCTCCTCCCACCGGCACCTAACGACACCATGTGGCGCACCATGGCGCACATTAGGACAATAGAATCAATTTTTTAATGCTATTGTGGCGCTTTGTTGCACTAGCGTCAAAAATGTTGACGCTAGAGTAGCAAAGTGCAAGGAGGCCCATTGGGCTCAATGGGTGCGTCCATTTAATACCTGCTTTGAGTAGGCGTTAAACATGACGCCAAAAACAGCACTCTCAGGTGTCTGACCTCTTCCTGCTCTGGGTCCACCTTTGCTGTTACCTCCCATGTGTGTAAGCACAGACGTGTAGGGTGGGTGGGGTCTGGGCCCGGCTGCTGGTGTCCTCACAATCCCCTCACACGTGGGAGTGCACACGTTTCACACTCGTGTGCACTCCCACGGCTCACCCTGGGCCACGGCTCTGTCTCATTAGGGGGGGTTGCACAGAGGGACTGAGGGGACACTGCCCCGCCCCGCCCCCCCCCCAGCTGGAGGAGGGAGCTGGACTGGGAAGAGGAAGAGAGGAGGCAGAAAAAGTCAAGGTGTCCGAGTGGCTGAGAAAGGAGCTGCTTTGGACTGGAAAGCAGAGGAAACAGAGCAGAGTTTGTAAAAGTCCTTGGAGCCGGATTTGTGAGCTGAGGAGGTCAGTTCTTCCACTCCAGTCCTCCGCTCCACTGACTGACCTATGGAAGGCTCCAGTAGAGACTCCCGAGAAGGCATCACGTGAGATCAGAAACCAGCCCACCCCTACACCGCTCCCATCTCACCGGTTCCGTTCGGTGTCTGACCCGTCAGACCTCACTCAATCCCTCCACTTCGACCCCCTTTTCACCAGGGTCAGTTTGGTGTCTGGCCCGTCAGACATCAGTCAACGGCTGACTCCAGCATCACCTCCCGTTGTCACCAGCCTCAGGTGTCTGACCTCTTCCTGCACTCTCTCCTGCCCCTTCTGTTCCCCCGTACTCCAATGTGTATAGGTACAGACACTCGCAGGGGGGGTGGGAGGGGGGCCGGAGGACAGAACAGGGTCATGCATTATATGTGCGTCTCACGAGCAGACACTCCATGGAACACACCGTCCTCTTACCCCTCAGCTGGGTGGGGTCTGGGCCCGGCTGCTGGGGTCCTCACAATCCCCTCACCCTTCCCAGTGTCTCACTCTCCTGTGCACCCCCACGGCTCACCCTGCTGCCCCCAGAGTGTGGGTTTAACACGAGATGTGCATCCCCTGCTGTAGGATTCTGCGCATGTAACATACAGTCCCCCTCCAATGCTGATGTGGCTGGGTAGCCCCCCTGCTCCAGCTGTTTCTGCAGCTGCACCGCTGGTCTGGGGCTCTGATTCTAGTGCAGCCGGTCCTGGGTTGAAATTCACAACCATTAGAGGTTATTTCAAAGTAGTTTGCTTCCTGAATCGTCTACTTTCTATTTATTGAAAAGTGCCTTTAAAAATGAGTAAATTTAGGAAAAGAAAAGAGGGCTCGTCCGGGATTTGAACCCGGGACCTCTCGCACCCAAAGCGAGAATCATACCCCTAGACCAACGAGCCAGCTGACAGATGCTCCTTAAACATGATATGTGCTGTGTCTATCATGGAGCAATTAATGTTTTTTTATTGTACCAACCTTAGATATGGCCCGGGAATCCCAGAGAACAGGAGGAGGCTTCATAAGAGGGTCTTCTGACACAGATAATCTGAATTTAGAAATGAAAGAAAATATCTGCTTCATTTATTCAAAACTGAAAACTGAAAGGGAAACATCCATCACAGATTGTGTGCGAGGATCACACATTGCGTCTGTGTAGCTTATAAAGGACCAGTCCTTAGTCCACGGTGGGGGGTTCAATGGGGAAATAAGTAAAAGTGTTTCTCCTATCGGGATCTTTTCACATTATTTATGGCCCCGCGGCAGGGGTGTTGCGTTTTGCATGTTAAGACCACACCAGTCAGAAGAAGACAGACACCAATGGTTGTGATGTCACAGTAACACTGATATGAGATGATGCGGGTCAGGGTGTTTGCTGCAGTGTGTAAGGGGATCAGGGTTTATGGAGCATAGACAGGTGCAATATTCTACTTTGCCACCAGGGAGCCGTCTACTAATCTGGGGCATTATCATTCACACTCACCCTTCCCTAGTTGTGTGCTCACTCTCTGCTGTGTCTGTTATCTTTGGTCTGTCAGGCTCTCTAGAGCATCCTATAAATAGAAGTCACCTCTCCCTGCCCGGGGGTGTCTCCTGTCCGGGGGCCACCACGGTTCTCTCTTAGAGATATCAGTCCAAGGAGCCCTTTAATGTGGTTATGTAGTATTATTAGCTCTGATGTGGTCGTGCAGTGTTACTGACTTTGCTGTGGTTATACAGTGTTATCTCTGCTGTGGTTATACAGTGTTATTGACTCTGCTGTGGTCATGCAGTGTTATTGACTGCTGTGGCCATGCAGTGTTACTGACTCTGCTGTGGTTATACAGTGTTATTATCTCTGCTGTGGTCATGCAGTGTTAATATCTCAGCTGTAGTTATGCAGTGTTATTATCCCTGCTGTGGTTATACAGTGTTATTGACTCTGCTGTGGTCATGCAGTGTTATTATCTCTGCTGTGGTCGTGCAGTGTTATTGACTGTGCTGTGGTTATGCAGTGTTATTATCTCTGCTGTAGTCATGCAGTGTTATTCTCTTTGCTGTGGTCATGCAGTGTTATTGACTCTGCTGTAGTTATGCAGTGTTATTATCTCAGCTGTGGTCATGCAGTGTTATTGACTGCTGTGGTCATGCAGTGTTATTGACTCTGCTGTAGTCATGCAGTGTTATTATCTCTGCTGTGGTCATGCAGTGTTATTATCTCAGCTGTATGTATGCAGTGTTATTGACTCTGCTGTGGTTGTGCAGTGTTATTGACTCTGCTGTGGTCATGCAGTGTTATTGACTCTTCTGTGGTCATGCAGTGTTATTATCTCTGCTGTGGTCATGCAGTGTTATTATCTCTGCTGTAGTCATGCAGTGTTATTATCTCTCCTGTAGTTATACAGTGTTATTGACTCTGCTGTGGTCATGCAGTGTTATTGACTCTGCTGTGGTCGTGCAGTGTTATTATCTCTGCTGTGGTCACGCAGTGAGATTGACTCTGCTGTGGTTGTGCAGTGTTATTATCTCTGCTGTAGTTATACAGTGTTATTGACTCTGCTGTGGTCATGCAGTGTTATTATCTCTGCTGTGGTTATGCAGTGTTATTATCTCTGCTGTGGTCATGCAGTGTTATTATCTCTGCTGTGGTCATGCAGTGATATTGACTCTGCTGTTGTTATGCGGTTGTTGGAGCAGACTCCACAATTAATCATTCTGTGTTTTAACTGATACTAAAGAGTCACAAATGCAGTCTTTTTACTGTGTTTAATATAACAGATATGTTAACCTTGGCCTTGCCCTACGCGTGTGTTCAAACTGCACATTTCAAATGTGCGAGACTCAGTGCCTGACGCTCATTCTTTTCTCCCCCCGACAGTGCATGAAAAGCCTCAAATGTGACCTTCATTACTTCATTAATTGCACAAAATTCAGTAGCTCTAAGGCCTTGTTTGCACTGCAACATTATTATGTTGTATTATTTTTATGTTCATGATGTTACTGGAGAGGACAGATTTACAACTGTACACAACTGAAGGCCGGTTACTGAGGCCGGACTGAGGTACTGTGTATAGTTTTGAATGTGGAATTGTTCTCTCTGTAGGACAAATGCAGAGTTACTCATTAGATGTAGAGGGAAGGTCATGTGACCATGTGATGTGGTTTCTGTTGTACTGTTGGGTTATATAATGCAACTTCCTTCATCAAACCACACAACCTGTTCAGTTTCTCTGTTCAAAAGTGTAAACAAACTCACAGTGTCGGAAATGAGCCACGTTCTTTCACATCCCGCTTAGAGAGCAGACTCCAGGTTAGTCTGTTTATCAATCTGCAACTGGAACATGTTTCAAATGTTTTATTCTGGCTTATACTGAGCAGCATGACGCATGCGCCGTGGCTCTCATTTGCCTCATGCTAGACCGTGACCAGGCCTGACAACTGATCACAGAAGGGTTCAATTCCCGCTGCCAATGATATCTTACATTTATTTGCACGTTGCACGTTTTGAATTCCCTTCTTTCTATTCTGCATTGATTTTTTATGTTTAAATAAACCTTCGTGGTTTGCACTTTCAACCTAGTCATGTGTAGATTTACCTGTGTGGAATTTCCATGTCAATTCTCTAGATTTACATGATTTACGTTCAGGGCTCTCGTCTTTAAGACAGTCACACAAGCCCTGACCCTTCATCCTTCTGGATGTAAAAAGCGGTGACCGTCTGTTCCGGGCATTTGTGCAGCGCACCGGGCGCCGCTGGGTCAGAGTCTGATCCGGCTCATGACAGGATGTTGTGTTTGTTGTTTTCTGATCCCAGCCTTGATGTGCGGTGTGGTTGTTTCTTGGCGCTAAGGGTATATGATTGTGCTGTGTCATCATCATAATAACTTTATTTCAATCACCAAGATCATAAAAGTACAAACAAAGCAAAAAATGATCACAGTAGTGCACACATAAACAAAAAACATAACTCAAAGGTCAGTAACACGTAATTCTTCACAAATCTTGCTCGAGTAGTACTACAACATAATTGCTTGGAGCTATGAATAGAGGGCGCCGGGATTAAAATTAATTATAAAATCAAATCAATTATGCACAGAATCAAATTAACAAGTCGGTTGCTATACTTGATGACTATTGTTGTTTCAGAAGATACCACCAGCCTTCCCTTGAAAGTTTTAGGGTAAGTTATGCAATGCATACTAAAAACTACAACAGCCTCATTAATAAGTGCAAATGCTTAGAGGAGGGGTTCCACTTAAACAATAAAAGTGCAGGTGCAGAGAGAATTTGTAGTCTTGGATCATAGAGACAGAGTTAAAAAAGCAGAAACAGGCCACAATCACTTTGGGTTGCAAATTATGTAAAAAACTCAAAGTTAAAACCAATCTCATCAGTACTAACATTATCAGGCTAACTTCATTTCTTACTAGCACAATAACTCACTTCGTTAAAATTGCTGCTCCCATTTCCAAATTGTGCGACAGCAGTAAAGAGCAATAGCTAAGAGTAACATAAGCCCCACTTATGATCCCAACTTTCGATATTAGCAGTATGTTTGTTGTTAGAAATGGGGTTTCTGGTTGTCAGAGTGTGCACCCTATACAAGCAGGAACCACCACTCTAGTCAGGGTAAGTCAGACACACACTTTAAATTATCCTGTGCTCACACTCTGGTACCCTGGCATAAAGCAGGCAGGCTTAACTTAAGAGGCAATGTGTAAAGTATTTGGGCAACACACACAGTAACACAACGAAAACACACCAGAAAAATACTCCACAAGGGTTTGGAAAAATAGAGAATGTTTATCTGAGCAACACAAGACCAAAATGACAAAACCCCAATAAATAGAAGTCGAGATATGATATTTTTAAAGAATAAACTGAAAATAGTGCTTAGAGGTCACTAGCTGTCAAAAGGTTACTTCAGGTCACGGGGGACTGCTGCTAATCTGGAGTTCAGGCCGACCGCGATGGAGGGAAGGCCACCCGAAGAACCCAAGCAGGGTCCACTGAAGAAAGTACCTCAGATGGAGCAAAGCATCAACGTCGAGGACACGATGCATTGACCTGTTCCATGCAGACGGGTCTGCATCTTTGGCTCCATTGGAATCCAGACAATGCGCCATCATCGAGCAGAGCAGAGCGTCGTCATTAAGTCGTGCAAGCTGTTAATCAACTGTCGCTGAACGGCCTCTGCGTCGAAGGACGATGCATCTGTTCCGACAGGCATAGTGGTGACGATGCATCCGTTTTTGCAGAAAGCAGCTACAGAGCCCACTTCTGTGGCACCTCAGGTAAGGGTAGGATTCACAGATGACAGTGTCCAGCAGCACCAGCAGAGTTGCAAAAAGTATTTTGTGTTCCGGAGACTTCAGTAAACAGGAGGCAAGCTAGCAAGTCCTTGGAGTCACTTCGGGGTCAAGTCCTTGTCCTCAGCAGGGCAGAGACCGGCAGGCAGCCGAGCAGAGGAGCAAAGCAGAGAAGCGGTTCCACAGAACAGTCAGTCCAGGCAATGTTCAATCCTAATGCTGTTTACCCTCAAATTTGCCCATGTAAAATGACCCCAGACGCCATTGAGGAATCACCCCTGTTATTGAGATTATCATAGAGAAAAGGAATCTTGAAAGAAGTAATTGGAGGTCTGTGCAATTCACCTATATTGCCCTTACAAAAATCAAATAAGAAATGAAGGATTGTACAAGACCCCCGAAAGATTAATCAGATTGTCATTCCATGCTTTCCTGGGGTACCAAACCCTGCTGTGATATTGTTTCATATTCCCTCAGGTACAGAGTAGTTTATGGTCATTAATCTTTGCCAGGCATTTTTCTCTGTTTGTGGCTTGAAGAGAGCCAGTATCTCCTCGCGTTTCAGTCCCAAGTGAAAAACCTTGTGTGGTGCTGCGCCCCACAAGGCTATACAGAGAGTCCTTCAAATTCTTAAAAATAATTTAGTGACTTTGCAGTTATCTTGTAGCTCGACTCTAATCCAATACATGGTCTACTGATTGTGTCAATGACAAAGGAAGCTTGCAGACAAGACACCACGGCTTTACCTAATCAGTTAGCTCTGAATGGACATTAGGTTTTGCCTGAGACGTTTCAGCACTGTCAGGAGGTAGTCACGTACCTAGGTCACCAAATATCAAAAGGAGCGCAACAAGTGTCTCATGAACGAATAGAGACAGTCCTTAAAATGAAATGAAGCTTTTCATCCGCTTTGGTAAACAGAAAATCTGGATTTTGTTAAAGACACAGAGGCTAATATTATGTAGTAATTCATTTACTGCTACCACCCAGCAGCCATTATGAAGTCACCAGAACTCACAACATTCTAAATATTCCAAAGACTATCAAACTCCTTGGCACCCGGTCCACCTCCTTCTTTTATTGAAGCTGCGAGGTTACTTCATGAAGCAGAACTTGTTCCAAACGGAATCCTCCTCACACGTCAAAATCCTGTATATGTCCACGTCCGCTTAATCTTGACCTGCGAGAAAAAGCAAACAAATTAGAGAGGGATAGACAACAGGGAGGGATAATACGCCGTGTCTTTAATAAAATCCAGATTTTCTGTTCACCAAAGCTGATGAAAATCTACATTTTATGTCAGGACCCAGAGGCTGACAGTATGCAAGTTCAAAGCTTTGCAATCAATGACTTTGCTGCATTATCTATTAGTATGAAATAAAAGTGTTGAAAAGTAGAAACAGAAGACCAGTCAGCACAATATAGGATATCTTGCAAGCTTGCCTCCAACAAACAAGCCTTGGAAGCTGCAGCTCCTCTCACCGAATGGGCACCAAACACATTCACGTCTACACCAGCTCTGTACATTAATTCTGTCACCCATCTAGCTAGACTAGGTGCAGACACCCCTTTGTGTGGTTGTTTAAGTGAAATGAGAATCTGAGTCACTCCAGCCTGTCTCAAACATTCAGTTCTATTTTCATACTCTTTCACACAATTAACCACACACAAGTCCTTTCTTTCTTCAAAATATGAATAACAAATTCAAATTGAATACGTCTTAGTTATCTGCCTTAAATGAAAACATATTACTTCTGGAGTATAAGATCTTTGAGATATTTCCAAGGCTTGTACATCAGACATTCTTCTAAAAAGACCAAACACAGCAACATTGCTAGCTTGAAAGACAAATCTCTTACACTTAATTTCTCCTTACATTTCCAACTTTCATTGAACCTCAGAACTTTGGCAACATCACAAAGTGAAGTTTATCTCAGCCCTGGTGGCTTAGCAATTCTAATACTGCACAAAAGTCTCCTAACCATAATATCCTGACCTACCGATAACCCTTTGACCAAAAAATGTCCGGCAGCAATTGCCGACTTAGACATGTTTACTGTTCTGTAAGCCAAGCCTTTCTCAAATAACTGAGATAGAAAATGTATTATCTCAGCTACATCCACTGAAACGGGATCCAGATCTCTGTCCATTCAACAGCAAACCCATTTGTCCATTGCCAATCTATTCCTCTTTCTAGTTTCTGTTGCCCACAATTCTTTGATAAGTCCAGAAGCCTCTGATGAAAGGCCTGGCTTCCTCCAAACTCTCCTGAAAGATCCCACCCCACCAGTATTAACTGGTCGGAAATTACTAGATAGTGAATGGCTCCCTCTGGCCCTTGTAAGATTTCTGGAAACTGAGGGAGCAACAGAGGATAATCTACACTCATCTACAACATGATCGGGTCCCAAGCGTGGGACCTCCACAATGGAGTCACTACCACAACTTTCTCTTTCCATCTGCGTATCATGCCCATTACCCTGCTTATCAATGCAAAAAGTGGAAAAGCTTATGGGCGAAGACCTCTCCAATCCTGAAGGAAGGGATCTACCTCTTCTGCCTCCGGATCTGGCCTCCAACTGAAAATCTTTTCAAAGGAGCTTTTACTCTGTTTGCAAAAACATCTACCAGAAATGGACCTCTAAACCTCTCTAGCTCTCTTAAAACATTCCGATCCACCATTTAATCGCTTGAATCTAGTAAATTCCTTGACAATCTGCCTCTGCTTTCCGTAGACCTGGAATATGTTCCGCCTGAACTTTCAGACCTCACTGAAGACAATAGTCCCAAAATATCTTTGCCAAATCTGCTAAGCCCCTTCAACGTGCACCTCCTAGTTTGTTGACATATCTCACTGCTGAGACATTGTCAATTCTCAGCAGTACAGAACACTTGACAATTTTGTCTGCAAAACATCTCACATAGAAGGATCTTGCTAAAAGTTCTAAACAGTTTATATGCAAATTCTTTTCCTGTTCTGTCCAATGACCCCCCAGTGCATTTTGATCCTCATCTCGCACCCCAACATCCCAAAATTACATCTGATTCCACAATCAAGTCCGTATTCTCTCCAATAATTGTGCATCCATTCCATACCTCGATATTCCTCAACCACCATGTCAATTCCTCTTTTGCTTTTAAAGTCAGACATGCAGATTTTGAATAGTGTAAACCATCTTTTAAATGTTTCGCCTTCAAACTCTGTAAAGCCCAATAATGCAAAGGGCCAGGAAAGATAGCTTGGATTATAGAATCTAAAAGACCCCCAACGGGGGGGCGTGGCTGGGCGCCATGACGGTAGCAGCCTCCCTATAAGGCTCCCGTCCTTCTCTCCCTGTCCCAGGAGATCCTGACCTGCATGGGCCCTACAAACCAGCTGGCAGTGGGGCTGAAGATATGGAGTGTCCAGCGAAAGCACTGCGGGAGCGCTTTTAGCCCCAGGGACCATTTTTTGAGGCTGATATTTCGATCGTCGTGGAGCCGCGAGTGATCCAAGATGGCAGCTGCCATCTCTGGCACCGTGCTGAAACCCCGCTGACGCGGCGGAGATCGCCCGGACGACCCGGCTAGGAAACTGTCAGTTCAGGGACCGCCCGAGCCGCAGGATCGGCCAGTGGGAGCGGCGTGGGGGCAGATGGACGCCCGAGGACTTGCCGAGCCCAAATTCGAAGAGCGCAACCAAACTTGAAAACCCCCTACTTTGATTTGATCTGAACCCAAATGGAACGAAGGCCAGGGGGACACAAACTGAGTTGAACGGAGTGTAAAAGCAACATTCCAAGAGGCGCTCAACCGCGGGAACCCCAGGTATAGCATCGACCACCTGGTAAATTGTTCAAAAACTTCCAATAAGAGGCGCACAAAAGACCTCACCCCTTTGGAGATACGAGGAGAAAGCCACTAGAACTATTAAAACCTGGTTCCCCCCACCCCCCAGGACCGCATCTTCCTGCAGGAAAGGAAAGGAAAAGAGCGGCCTTGTTGATGACCGTGGGAGGGATCGAGCGGGGCAGACCTGAAGCCCCATTGGAGCAGAACGAAATACTGAACACCTGAGCGGTGAGTTAGGACGAAAGTTGGTGGAGACCACTGCTAGGCGCTTGGGAAGAAAGAAGGGGCTATAAGGAGAGAAACAATCCCACAAACAGAACAAGCCTGACCCCTTATGTGAAAGGACCCCCACTGATCTGGAACAGAACCTAACACAGTGTCTATCTTGAAAAATGAACAGGATGGGTAGGACGGGCAAGAAAAAAGAACTAGAAACAAAAAGTGGACCCTTTCCGAGAGAGATGGCAGATCTGGGAGATCCATTAGTTCCCGCTCCAGAGGGGAGGGGAGGAGACCCCACTCTTCAAGATGTCCTACTAGCTATCTCGGCATCCCTGGTCACCCTGGAAGGGAAAATCGACGCGCTGGCCTCTGATTTTACGGTACTTAGGGATGATCATCGTCGCCTGGCTGAGAGAGTGAATGCCACAGACAAACAACTTGAGGAACTACGGTCCGAGATCAAAGACAACATCAAAACAACGCTGCAAATGGAAAAAAGGATCCAAATACTAGAACTACGAGCAGATGCAGAAAACCGCTCTCGCCGGAACAATATTCGGGTAATTGGATTACCTGAGCGGGCAGAAAAACCTAACTTGGTGGAGTTCCTTGAGCGCTGGCTGAGGGAGGAGGTGGCTGAGAATGGTTTCTCCTCCTTTTTTGCAATTGAGAGAGCACATCGAGTTCCGGCTTGCCCCACCCCTCTGGGGCCCTCACCGCGACCAATAATAGCTAAATTGGTTCACTACAGGGATCGAGACTTCATACTGAACCAGAGCAGGAAGAGAGGAGACAACATGATAGATAACCAAGTGGTCCGCATCTTCCCAGACTTCTCCAAAGAGGTACAGAAACAAAGAGCTTCCTTTAGGGATGCCAAACAGAGACTACATAAAATGGGGATTCAATATGGAATGATGTTCCCGGCCAGACTGAGAGGGGTGACCAAAGCGGGCATACAATTTTTCAACACAGCCGAAGAAACCAGGCAATGGATTGACACACAATCCCAGGAAGAACAGTTACAGAGCTCTGAGATCTCTCAGTCAGAACGGCGGAAGAAAGTCAACCGCAGTAGAACCAGCAGAATGGGTAGCCCGTCTCCATCCGAAATATTGAAAGAGAGACAAAAGGCGATGGAGGCACCTGCCTCCTTTGGGAGCCCAGACCCGGACTCCTATAAACCGACACAAGAGGAACCCGAATTGTCAGGATCTGAGCTAGAATCGGATCTATCACGCTCGCCGGATAAATTTGGCCCCAGTGTGACACCTGGCACCTCAGACTGCATCACTTGAGGAGACGTTGTCTGAACTTGATTATTGAAAATAGCAAGGCCAAAATTGAGAGGATGTTACAAGCAATGAGACGTTGAAGAGCTAATCTGAGATCATCTCTGGGCCCTACTGTGTAACAATAACTGAACTTGCAAAAACACAGGAACAATGTTGATCCAGTATATTACCTGCCCCGGGACGGGGAGATGGTGTCACAGTGCACCTTAGATTTGAGATAAGAGCACCCCCCCCCTATTTGACACATTGGATTATAGCTTTTCTTTGGTTTGGGCGAGAGACGTTCCTACTTTTGTCCTGGGGATGGGGAGTTTGGATGTTAGTTATAGGGGTTTAGGGGTGGGGACAACTGAGCTTCTGATAAGAATTTCTACAAACAAGGCGCTAACATGGATATCTACTAAACTGGGAGGAACGAGTGGCAGTGCTAGTGAAGGGGTACTTGGCCAGGTGGGGAGAGGGAAACACCAATATGACGACATTAAATTCATATAAATTCCTCACATGGAATGAAAGAGGCATGCACTCGATGACTAAAAGATATAAAAAAAAATCATATTTGTGCATTCACTCTAGAAAGTCACACAGATGGAGTTGGGGTGTGCCGTGCTTATCTTGATGGCCCATTACCAGGATGATAGGTCTTCCTGTGCTAGAGTTGTGGGAGGAGCTGACACTTGCACCTATATAGGGCTGGGCCTGTCCTCACACAAAGCAGTCTCCAACCCTCTGGAGTGTGCCTGGGGACAGGGTAGGGAAAGACAGGGACTTGTGCACTACAAAAACTTCACTTTGAAGTTTGCCAACTTCAAAGACAGAAATGGGTATAAGTACTGGACCTCTGACACCACATAGCTAGAACACTTTTGAACTGAGGACATTCTGCCAAGAAGAAGAGCATGATGCTGTCACTCTGCTTGTTGCTTTGTTGTGTTGGCCTGCTTCTTGCTGCTTCTGTCCTGGGAGTGAAAGGACTGGACTTTGCTTTCTACATCCTGCATTCCAAAGATCTCCAAGCACTTGAACTGAGCTTGCCTCCTGTTAGGGAGTCTCAGGGCCCTCAAAGACTTCACTTACCAGGACATGTGCTCTCTTGTTGAATGTCGTGACTTGACAAGTGGTGCTAAAACCAGTTCCTGGGCCCTTGCAAAAGAGTTCTGGTGCAACCAAAAACAAACTAGTGCATCGATGTCCAGAATGACATCAGGATCGGCACCGCTCTGTGACTCTGTGCCACTGCCTGCACCAGAGCCATGTTCCTCGCTCAGTGCAATGACTGCGACCTTCACCGCAGGCCCGACGCTGCTGCAGCACCTTCAAAGTCTTGCCACAACATGAGTCTCAAGCGCCACGTCACTGACATTCATGGCACCCGACTCCGACTCTGCCGCAGCAAATGTGGCCTGTGGTGTGATCGTGGCACACAAAGTCAACACCTCACGTCTTAGCTGCTTGATTCATCGACCATGTCATAAGGAACTGATGCCTTACCACCAATGCCGCATCACCTCCCCTACAACCGTAAGGAACCGAAGCCTCAACTCCCCGGTGGTGGTAAGGAACCAATGTCGCACCAGCTCCAGCAAAGCCTCACTTCCCATACTCTGAAACATCTTTGTTTCCTCATAGTTTTCCAAGGTACAGTAACCGGAGTCCGTGGGACTCTTTGACCGGCCCGCCCTCGTGAGTGGCGTCAGACTGGAGATGACCCTGTCAAGACGTTGTGATAGCCCCAGTTGGAGCTATTGTGTTTCTCAGTGCTATACTACATTTAATCTTTAAAAATGTGTATCTTTACTTGTGAATGTTGGATTTTGCTGATCTGGTCTTGTTTTACTCAGATAAATATTGGCTATTTTTCTAAGCTAGTGTGGAGTACTTTGGTGGTGTTTTCACTGTGTTACTATGTGTGTGTGTACAAATACTTTATACAATGCCTCTGAGATAAGTCAGACTGTTTGAGCCAAGCTACCAAAGGGGTGAGCAGGGGTTATCTTAGCTGTGTGACTCCCTTACCCTGACTACAGTGAGGGTCCCTACTTGGACAAGGTGAAAACCACCGCCAACTAGAGACCCCATTTCTAATAATGACATTCTTTACTCCTTTAACTAACAAGATCATTACTGATCATAACGTGCATGATGTAGCCTGTAAAATTAACCCAGACAAAAGAATATTCAAAGATGAATTGAATGAAAGGATAAGAGTAGATAAAGAAAGAGAAGAGAAAATGAATGCTGTCCATATTACTGGGAAAGGAGAGGAGATTTTAAAGGAAACTCCTCCTGAATTGAGTCTTGAAGTGAATAAGAAAAGGAGCACTGTATACAGTATGTCAGCCAGAGGGAATTGAGACAGGCAAGAAATTAGGATGCAGTGAGTGTGGACACAGCTATTTAGTAAAAGGAAAGACCCTTTCCACTGTAGAAGCTAGCATTAAAGACCTATGTTATGTATTTGGTCAATCAGCTTATTTTCAGTGACCACCTAATTAAGTAGGAAGTTTCTATGCTGCATTAGGTTTTCTTCAAATTTACAAAATTAATTAATTAGATTCTCCTCTTGATAATTATATTAAAATAAGTAGAGGAAGCTTTAAGTAGATTCTTATTGATATTTTTGGAGCATTAATACCATCTGTAGGAGTAGCGCTGAATGATATAAAGATTAGAAAAATGTCTGCCTTGGTTGACAGCTTGCTACTCACACTGTACGCACACTGATTAATAAAGGGGTGCTTGCAATACGGGCTATGATTACACAAAACCGTCTTATGTTGGATTTGCTCCTCCCAAACAAATACGGAGTTTGCAAAGCCTTTAATTCTCGATAGGGGCGGCTCCTTCGCAATGGCGCAGAAGCGTCGCCCACTGGCTCAGAGCAAGCAGCTCAAAAATAAAACAATATTTAATTATTGTTTTAATTTTCAGCTGCTGGCTGAGCCAGCATCGGCAGGGGGGGGCTGGGCCATGGGAGGAGGGAGGAGGAGGGGAGTGAGTGCACTTAAAAGTGCGTATGTCAGTTTGGCCAGCTGTCTTAGCCCGGCAAACTGACATGCACAATTGGGTTTCTTCACCCTGGCTGTGTTGTGCAGCCGGGTTGGAGAAACAACACAGGCACCGCTCAGACCAATCCTGACGCTGCTCTCATGCAAGGTAAAGAATGAGAGCAGCTCCAGGATTGAGTGGGAGTCTGTGCTGGTGTCCCAGGGAGTGCTGGGACACCAACTCCATCGAGAGAGGAGCAGGGCAGCCAGAGACCGAAGATAGGTATGTTTAACAAAATATATATTTTAGTATTTCCCCCTCACCTTTACCCCCCTTTTGAGATTTGAGGCAGCCGCCACTGATGCTCGAGAGTGCTGTGCTTACATTCCTCTCATAAATTATAAGCTTAATGGCTATATTGTTAATATTACACACATAAAGCATGAATTAACTGAAGCAGAAGAGAGAGGTGCATGGGAAGAATCCAGGTCATTTTTGGGATCGGTCGGTCACAGGTTTGGGTAGATGGGCCAATGGCTGGGGGTGCAGATGGTGGAGTTTAGAAACTGCTGTTATCACCAATGTTTGCCACATTAGTCGGTATTGTACGTGTGTTTATTTTCTTGAAATGTTGCAAAGGACTTTCATCATTGAAGGGAAAACTTGTGGGACTAAGATGATGGCAGCAACGAGAGGAAGAAACCGAAAGAGACGGATGTCAAAGTCGAGGAGATGCAAAGTGAACTTTATGATAACTTGAGGGATTTGCAAGAGACCAAACAGAAGAACCGAAGTGAATGAAAGATGCACTTTAATAAAGAATTGAAGTGATGATGAAATCATTGGGGGGGCGCTAATTTTCTATTAATAAAAATCACTCACGTGAGCTATTGCTAATATTTAAACCTGCTTACACTGTCCTTCATGTTGTTTAAACGCCATCCTGTGTCACGTGATATTAATATTGATTTCTCTTCTAAAATAAACTTTAATAGTTTCACACCAGTAAGCAGGAAAAGACTTCAGAAAAGGTCTCCTGGATGTACTAAGCCACTGATAAGCTTTGTGAACCAGCAGTCACTCACTCCTCTGGCAGTGGTTTGTGACTGTCCATAAAATGTTTAGTTACTGGTGACAACTCAAGTGAAGAAGAAGTACATGTAATGAAACAGTTCCAATTTCAAAAGTAATAAAGTGCGCGCTAATAGAATTGAAAAAATAAAATGAAACCTTCCCTGACCGGGAATCGAACCCGGGCCGCGGCGGTGAGAGCGCCGAATCCTAACCACTAGACCACCAGGGACTGTGTGAGAATGTTGCCTAAACCTCTCTAATAATGTGCTGTGGACAGGTATGTTGTGTGTCCACTTTTATATCAGGAACTAAATAAGGTAGAAAACACTGGTGGTAATTAAAGGGGGGGAAATAGCAGTAGACAAAGAAAACACACTACACTAAGGAAGAATGTGAGGAAAAAAAAGACTGCACCTTAAATGGACTGAAATCTGCTGAGAGTTCCCAGTCTCCAAGGTGTATGAGGCTCACATATCACATACTGGAGAATGAAACCATCAGTCACCAATTAACCATCAAAATACATAGTAAGTGCAATTAAAAGGGGTCAGTGCTTCTTCTCAGGGCTCCCTAAGGGCAGCTCTTAGGTTTCCAGGTGCACGAGCAGCTCCCCCTGGCTAGAGCCCCTCACTGGATGCTGGAACCCGTGGCCCTAACGTGAGAGTGTTATAAACAGGACTACAAGTCCCAGAATGCAGTGTAAACACCTGGAGCTCATGAGGATGGTGGGACGTGCACCTCGGGGTCAGTGTTTCTTCTCAGGGCTCCCTAAGGGCATCTCTTAGGTTTCCAGGTGCACGAGCAGCTCCCCCTGGCTAGAGCCCCTCACTGGATGCTGGGACCCGTGGCCCTAACGTGAGAGTGTTATAAACAGGACTACAAGTCCCAGAATGCAGTGGAAACACCTGGAGCTCATGAGGATGGTGGGACGGCCACGTCGGAGGTCAGTGTTTCTTTTGCTCTCACAATGTGTCTATAAATTCTGAATTATTGCACGTAAATAAAGAAAAATCGTTTACCTTCGGGTTAAACGATTCCCCATTCAGAGCCCGCCCAGCATTTCATTTATTTGTCACGAAATACTTTATAATTTCCATCTAAAATAGCCCTCCATTATATTTCATTTATTTCGCGTGACAATATACTAGTTAAAACGCATGGTATTTATTATTTGGTACTTTGATTTTTATCTCAATAATAAACTTTCATTACACCTTTCCATTTTCAAGAAAGTACACAGAGTCCCAAAAGATGAAGCCCTTACTTATTGCCCGTGATAGATTTTAAAAGCTGCATTAGTAAATATTTCAGCTGGTGGGAGCTGTGGCCATAATTACAAAATATCAGCCCCCTAAAGTGTCATTGTGACGTCATAAATGTAAAACAAAAAAAATCCATCCTCCCCGTCGGGGAATTGAACCCCGGTCTCCCGCGTGACAGGCGGGGATACTGACCACTATACTAACGAGGAACTGGTAGAAAGGTGACTCCTCTGTAACTCCTCGACAGTTCCGTCAATCTGCTCTGTCCTGACCTAGTGTCTGACTCTTCACATTTCCCAGCTCCTTCACACCAACACAGTGTGTAACAGGCTCAACAAACACACACACTCACACTGCACAAAACACACACACAAACCTGCTGCCCCTCAACGCTTCACAACAACCTTCTCACCTCCCAGCAGACGCTCTCAGCAGCTCCCAGCAGCATCACCTTCCACACTCACAACAAGCAGCTCCGGGGCTGCTTCAGCCGGGGGTGGGGGGCACCGGCCTCGCTCTCCAGCCCAGGGCCCCCGGCTCTGTCTCATCAGGGGGGGTTGCACAAAGGGACTGAGGGGACACTCCCCCCCCCAGCTGGAGGGGGGAGCTGGACTGGGAAGGGGAAGAGAGGAGGCGGGATAAGCCAAGGTGTCTGCGGGGCTGAGAAAGGAGCTGCTTGGGACTGGAAAGCGGAAGAAACAGAGCAGTTTGGAAAAGTCCTTGGAGGCGGATTTGAAGCAGCGACCTGAGGATCAGGGGCGTAGGAGACACAAAATTTCTAGGGGGGACAGGGACAACCCTGAGGTGGGCCCCCTGCACAGTTTGCACCCATAAGGGTTGCCGCGGGAGGAGCGATGGGGGAGGCGTTGCTTCCAGTCGAGTCCTGTGCAGCCTGCAATTCCCTGTCTGCTGGGCCCTTGGCTGCCTATTAGGCAGCGACAATCTCTGTGCTGCTGTTCGCCTGTGTAAAGTCCTAAGAGGCCTGCACTGCCTGCTGGGCGCGGTGCTTCCTGTCGATTCCTGTGCTGCCTGCCATGCACTGTGCTGCCTGTTGGGAGCTTTCTTTCCAGTCAGGCGGTGTCAGTCTCTGGCCCCCCGCCTGCCTGTGAAGGCCAGTAAGGCCTATGATTGCTTCTAGGCCCTTGTCTGACTGTCAAGTGGCAGTCTCTGTGCTGCCGCCTTCCTGTGACCTGCTGTGCTGTCTGACGGGGTGGCCTTAGTTCTGGTGGCGCCCTGTGCGACATTGTTTGTTGCCGCCCCCCAGTGACCACCTCCGCCACGGATTCCCTCACTACTATCCATAACCACTCTCAGATGCATTTCATTAGTTTTTTAGCACCACTCATACCAGGAAACATCACTTACAATGTGATCAATGCAATGCAATGCCTTGACCACGCTGCCATTACCACAAATATGGGGCTAGCATGGATGCCATTACCACACATGTCTTTTCCATGCATATGCGTGGTTACAGCATAGAGAGCGGTCTAGCTGTCCGGGTGGAACAGGAAGAAGCAGAGGAGAGAGAGGTAAGTAGGGCTGTGGCCAGATTTAGGGTGGGAGGTTGGGTTCATTTTTAGGACAGGGTAGCGTCGGGGTAGTTTTTAGGACAGGGTGGGGGTAGGTTTTAGGGTACAGGGTGGGGGTCATGTAGTATTTAGGACAGAGCGGGGTAGGTTTTAGGGTTCCGAGGGGCAGGGGCGTCAAGGTAGTTTTTAGCGCAGTTCAGGGTAGGTTTTAGGGTTCAGAGTGTGGGGTGGGTAGTTTTTAGGACAGGGCAGAGTTGCTTTTAGGGCTCAGGGCGGGGGGGTTTAGGATTCAGGGCAGGGGCAGTTTTAACTGATTGGGCAGGGTGAAGTATGGTATCAGGTGTAAGAGGGCAGGGCGGGGAGAATTTACCACGCATGTTCCTTTACCAAACATTCTTTTACAGCGAAATTCGTTGTAAAGGCATGAGTAGTAAAGACACGGTCGATGTTAAGGTATGCATGATATACGCACGTGTTGTTCCATCATTCATCCCTCACACCAGTCTAGGGTGTCAAAGCACTTTACATCACACAGACATTACGCAGAGACAATCATCATATATGTGTAAATCAATGTATATGAAATGTTACATAAGACAAGACTACAAGGTGTAGGTGTCACAGGTCATCCATACTGGTAGCAGGTATAGATTCAGAGTGCTTTATCTGGAGAAGCGCAAACTCAGAATTTAAAACATAACGCCATGGTTGGGGGCTCTCTTTAATAATAAGAATTGATTTGCGCTCAAATTAACTTGTTTTGCAACATTAAGTTAATGAAAAAGTGGGGGGAAATCATAACGCTCTAATCTATACCTTGATGTTTGCATGCAGCTCTTTGATGAGTTCATTGCTCACTGTTCTATATTCACTTTTAATTTATATATTGCAGGGGACAAAAAAGGAGCTCTCTGATGTAGAAAGCTGGCCCGGTGTGTGGTGAGTACCTATGGTATTATCACCTTATACCAGGTCCAGGTATGCCCTCCTAGTGAAGTGTAGACAGTGTCTGTAGCTGTGGATTAGTAGCCAAGACTTATCTAGGACACATGCAAAGATCATGCAATACCACTGTAGTCACACAGCACATGAAAGAAACATGTGTAACGAAAATTAAGGTTCCTTATTACAGTAACACAAACACTAAAACACTAGATAGGCAATACTCCAATAGGATGTAAGTAGCACACTATTATATGTACAGTGGCAATCAGAAATTGCCATAAAAAGCAATAGAAAACAGTGAAAAGCAACAGGAAATACTGAAGGCCTAGAGGGGACCAGACCATATACTTAAAAGTGCAATGCGAAAGCCGGTTCCCCACGCAAGTAAGTGGAATCAGTTGAGGGGAGCTGCAGGAACTAGGAAACCCCAAAGGTAAGTACCAGAATGCCCCCCAGTGACCAGGAGAAAAGAGGTAAGCTACTGGTTTTTTCCCAACCCACCAAAAGGACTTCAGAGAAGGATATTGCAAAACGCAGGCAAGACTGGAAGAAACTAGAGGTGGATCCTGGAAGAGGAAGACCTGGAAAAGAAGGGGACCAAATCCAGTTTACGTAGGAGTGTCCGGTCGTGGTAGGAGCCACTACTCACCCATCTGTAGATGCAGGAGTTGGTCGATGGGGAGACGAAGATGGTCAGCAATGCAGCACTGGAGCAGATGAAGGATTACAAGGTGATGTCCCAGGCCGGATGAAGAATTGCAGCCAGTCTGTGGTGTGGAAAACCTAACAGCAAGCCTTGGCAAAGGCAAATGTCGCAGTAGGACAAAAGTGGAGCTGCCGGGGACCAGCAAGGTCCAGGGGGACTCAACCCATGGAGGGGAGTCCCAGGCGACCCTCAGCAAGGCAGAGAGTCTGGAGAAGGAGAGGCAGCCCCCACAGAAGACCTACAGGCAAGGAGCCCACGAGCTGCAGAGAGGCCCACGGAGCACACCTGAAGAGAGGTCCCACGTCGCAGGCGAAGCACGTTGAGGTCTGTGCTTCACAGATAAGAGTGCTGGGGACTGGGGCTACATGGAGCCTGAAGATCCCTTGGAGGAGATAACAACAGGCCTTGGTAGCTGCAAGAGACGCGGTGCATGGGGGTACTGTCCTGCATGGGAAGGCAAGGACCTACCTACTCCAAAGTTGGACAGCTGGTAGAGAGGACCAAGGAGACCACTCCAGACTATCACCCCTTATGAAGGATCCACGCAGCTCAGGAGGAGAGGAGATCCACGCACCCGGTCGTTGTTGCAGTGGGTGCCCGCGGATGCAGGTAAGTGACTCCTTCACTCCAAGAAATGTTCCTTCCTTCTTCTCATGCAGACTGAAGACTTGCTGCCCTCAGAGGAAGCACAGCTGGGCTAATGTTGCAGTTGCTGGAAGGAGCTGGAGAAACAATGTTGAAGGGTGAGGTCGCTGCTGGAGCTGCAGATTGTAGGTTCCTGTGAAGTCCAGTTGCGGTTCCAGTGGCCAGAAGTCAAAGTAAACGTTGCAGAGGAGTCCTGCTGGAATCTTGCACATTGAATCTGAGGACCCATCCAAGAGGAAAACCCTAAATAGCCCAGAAACAGGGATTGGTCACCTAGCAGGGTGACCACCTAGGAGGGGGCTGTGACGTCGTCTGCCAGGCCACTCAGATGCTCACAGAGGCCTCTGCCCACCTTGGATTCAAGATGGCAGAATCAAGTGGCCACCCCTGGGGTGGTGATGGGCAGGGGAGTGGTTACGCCCATTTCCATTTTCTAGTTTCGCACCAGAGTAGGGGCTGAGGTCCCTGAACTGGTACAGACTGGTTTATGCAAGGAGGGCTCCAAATGTGCCCTTGAGAGCATACCATTAGCTTGACGAAGCTACCCCTCCTAAGCCTTGTAAAACCTATTTCCAAATGGAGAGGGTGTTGCCTCCCTCTTCCAAAGGAAATCCTTTGTTCTGACTTCCTGGGCATGAGCTGCTCAAGCAGCAGAAGGAGGGCAGAAATCTGTCTGAGGGGTGGCAGCAGCGTGGGCTGCCCGGAAAACCCTAGAAAGCTGATAGGAGCAATGCTGGGGATCCTCTAAGGAGCCCCCAAAGTGCATGGAATCATACAAACAATACTGACAATAGGATTGGGGTATGATTCTGACATGTTTGTTACCAAACATGCCCAGGTTCGGAGCTACCATTATGTAGCTGGACATAGGTAGGGACCTATGTCCAGTACACACGTAAAATGGCGTCCCCGCACTCACGAGATCCAGGAAAATGGAACTGGAGTTCGTGGGGGCACCTCCGCTCATGCAGGGGTGCCCTCACACACAGGTACTTTCACCCTGCCCTCTGGGCTAGGAGGGCCTACCAATGACATGGTGCAGTGACCTGAAGTGAAAGGGTGCATGCACCTTTTCACGCGGGCTGCAATGGCAGGCGTGCAGACACAGTTTACATGGGCTCCTATGGGTGGCATAATACATGCTGGAGCCCATGGGGGATCCCTTGTCCCCCAATGCCCTGGGTACCAAATACTAGGGATTTATAAGAGGCACCAATATGCCAAAAGTGGGGTGTGTGTGGTCCAAGCAAACAAATTTAATGGGAGAGAGCACTGGGGTCCTGGTTAGCAGGATCCCAGTGAACACAGTCAAAACATACTGACAACAGGCAAAAAGTGGGGGTAACCATGTCAAAAAGATGGTACTTTCCTGCATCTGACAAAAGCAGTAACCCAGTGACCTATTCACATTATATAGACTTTGTGATCTGCATGTAGATGTTCTTTGTAGCAGGCATAGTAACCCTGTACGTTATGATGATTCAAAACTCCGACTAGACAAAACTTCAATCTCTCTCCAGGAAGACCATTAATCACCTGAATTATCTTGAGATTTTTATTGTTGCCTGAAAACTGTTGGTGGCAAGGAACACCAAGCAGGTGCTTTTAAAGTCACAATATACTTGCAAACACAGTGTCCCACCCTAAGTCAGCACCTGGTGCAGCGGCACCGGTTGCATCGCCCTAGAGCCGGCCCTGCTGCCTTACCTAGCCCTGTCCATCTCTCAGGCCATCTGGTTCTTCCTGGGACCCGTGCTGTGTGCTGGTCTCTCCGCCGTCTATCCAGCAGTGCCAGGCTCTGTTCCACCACAGCCTGTGAAGTCCTGTAAAGCCTGTGAGCTGCCACAGTGCTGGCTTCGCATCCACAGGCCATTGGCAGGAAATGAGATTTACAGACGGCCCTTGGCCTTTAGAGCGGGCTTTCACAAATACCAGGAAGGCTGAGGGAGAGACAGGGGACCGAAATGTTGGGGGGGCACGATGTCAACTTAGGGGACAATAATTAGCACTGGGGCAGGCAAGCTGGAGACAGAGGAGAGAAGAGAGTGAGAGAGAGGCGACAGAAACGGGGGCCCTTACAAACACTGGCGCACAGGGTGCCACTAGCGCGCTAAAGCCTGCCCTGCTCATATCTCACAGTAACTCAACAATGCTGTTTTTAGAAAGGGAGGTACTCTGCAACACAGCACTGGACTTAAAAAGAAAGGGAGTTACTTGGCAATACTTTATTGAATTACCCAAACCTCCTTACCTTCTCAAATCTTGCTGCTGTCTTCAGGGATAGATTTTCAAGGGAAGGGAAGGGAAGGGCGCAGGAGGGCCGGGATGCAGACAGCAATCAACAAAGGGCCTCTCCTCTCCCTCTGCTCTCAGAAGTGCAGACTGCAGGCAGCTGTGGCAGCAAGGTGAGAAAGAATCCCTTGTGCTGCAGCACAACAAAAGGGCAGAGGGCGAGTGTCCTGGGGGCAGGTCACAGGCCAAGTGCAGGGCCAGTGTAGGGAGCGCTTTCAAGTGCTAATGGCCCTGCGAATTACAGAAGAGAAGGGAAAATCCTTCTGTCCCCTCGTCCCCCCCACCCTTGTCCTCCGTGTCCCCCCCACTCCAACATCTGGGGGGGACAAATCCCCCGCGTCCCCCACACTTCCTACGCCCCTGAGCGTGAGATCACTCCCTGTGACATTCGCGCAGGCACTTATGTGAAGTCGTTTCAGGTGATCTATGGTAATCAGTCCCCTGCTTTGTTCAGGACCTGCGGCCTGCACAGCACGTCTAAGGTGTGTCCGCTTCACGTCAGTTCCAGTGATAGATCACCCGCGGTCACTCAGTCCGGACTATGCAGTGAGAGGGACATTTCGGTGAAGTATTTTATCATCGAGCGCCATCTTGTGGCTGGTCAGGGACATGATCATGAAGGGAGCTGACGGGGTGTGATGTGAATGGCGCCAACTTTGTAAAACAAAAAAAACCACCAACATGTGAAGGGTAAATAAAGGAAATTCGAAATCTTACCGTGAAGTTTTGTTTCCTTGGAGGCAAATGACGCACTGTACACGTTTTTACATATATGGCAAAAAAATCGGAAAAAGCAACTTTTGTTTAAAAAGATTTTATAGCTTCGTCAATGGAGATTAAAAGTTCTGCTACTGGTTTCACGTTGCTAGTATTTGTTAATGCAAAGTTTGTTTTGCTAAAACAAAGAAGAAGACGTTTTAATCAAAAGGTGATGTCAGAAGTGGGATTTGAACCCACGCCTCCAGAGGAGACTGCGACCTGAACGCAGCGCCTTAGACCACTCGGCCATCCTGACACACATCAACTATTCACCAAGATCACTAATACTGAAAGGACAGTGTTTGGTGATTCTTGTGTGACATCTGTATGTTATGGCACTTCAAAATATAATTGAACCCCGGGATACCAACAGGGATGTCTTTCTTCCAAATAAAATGCAAGATATTTGTTTACATTTTGTTACTCTGGAGCAGCCAAGCGGTGGGAGGGGAAAAATAATTCCCTCAGGATTGGCACCCCAGGTGGCATACCTAGGTGAGGCACGCCTGCCAATCACTTTACATTCCATTCTGTCCTGACTGACCCATTCCCCCAGGTCCTCGATGAACAGGTTCTTAGATGATGCTCTTGGATATCAGGTGCCATGTCTTGTGCAAACACACTGACACCTGACGTCACCAGTCAGGCATCAACACACACACATCTCACTCGAGCCAGGCCCAGCCTATGTGGCCCATTTAAAGAAAGCTTGGCGCGCTTGGCCTCTGTTTTCACGGTACCAGAAATCATAAGTTGCTGAAACACCTGTGCCATGCACTGCTCCTCACCCCC
>NW_027150399.1:2100000-2258794 GCF_031143425.1 Pleurodeles waltl | reverse complement strand
AAATCCAAGACGGGGTGACTTGTGGGGCTCGGACCAGGTTCTGTTACCCAGAATCCTTTGCAAACCTCACAATTTGGCTAAAAAAACACATGTTCCTCACATTTCTGGGGAAGAAAGGTCTGGAATCTGAGAGGAGCCAGAAATTTCCTTCCAGCCAGCGTTCCCCCAAGTCTCCCGATAAAAATGATACCTCACTTGTGTGGGTAAGCCTAGCGCCCGCGACAGGAAACGCCCCAAAGCGCAGCGTGGACACATCCAAATTTTTTAAAGAAAACCGAGGTGTTTTTTGCGAAGTGCCTACCTGTAGATTTTGGCCTCTAACTCAGCCGGCACCTAGGGAAACCTACCAAACCTGTGCATTTCTGAAAACTAGAGACCTAGGGGAATCCAAGATGGGGTGACTTGTGGGGCTCGGACCAGGTTCTGTTACCCAGAATCCTTTGCAAACCTCAAAATTTTCCTAAAAAAACACATGTTCCTCACATTTCTGTGGCAGAAAGGTCTGGAATCTGAGAGGAGCCACAAATTTCCTTCCAGCCAGCGTTCCCCCAAGTCTCCTGATAAAAATGATACCTCACTTGTGTGGGTAGGCCTAGCGCCCGCGACAGCAAAAAGCCCCAAAGCGCAGCATAGACACATCCACATTTTTTAAAGAAAACAGAGATGTTTTTTGCGAAGTGCCTCCCTGTAGATTTTGGCCTCTAGCTCAGCCGGCACATAGGGAAACCTAACAAACCTGTGCATTTCTGAAAACTAGAGACCTAGGGGAATCCAAGGAGGGGTGACTTACGGGGCTCGGACCAGGTTCTGTTACACAGAATCCTATGCAAACCTCAAAATTTGGCTAAAAAAACACATGTTCCTCACATTTCTGTGGCAGAAAGTTCTGGAATCTGAGAGGAGCCACTAATTTCCTTCCAGCCAGTGTTCCCCCAAGTCTCCCGATAAAAATGATACCTCACTTGTGTGGGTAGGCCTAGCGCCCGCGACAGGAAACGACCCAAAGCACAACGTGGACACATCCAAATATTTGATAGTAAACAGAGGTGTTTTTTGCGAAGTGCCTATCTGTAGATTTTGGCCTCTAGCTCAGCCGGCACCTAGGGAAACCTACCAAACCTGTGCATTTCTGAAAACTAGAGACCTAGGGGAATCCAAGATGGGGTGACTTGTGGGGCTCGGACCAGGTTCTGTTACCCAAAATCCTTTGCAAACCTCAAAATTTGGCTAAAAAAACACATGTTCCTCATATTTCTGTGGCAGAAAGTTCTGGAATCTGAGAGGAGCCACAAATTTCCTTCCACCCAGCGTTCCCCCAAGTCTCCCGATAAAAATGATACCTCACTTGTGTGGGTAGGCCTAGCGCCCGTGACAGGAAACGCTCAAAAACGCAACGTGGACACATCCAAATTTTTGAAAGAAAACAGAGGTGTTTTTTGCAAAGTGTCTACCTGTAGATTTTGGCCTCTAGCTCAGCCGGCACCTAGGGAAACCTACCAAACCTGTGCATTTCTGAAAACTAAAACTAGAGACCTAGGGGAATCCAAGATGGGGTGACTTGTGGGGTTCGGACCAGGTTCTGTTACCCAGAATCCTTTGCAAACCTCAAAATTTGGCTAAAAAAACACATGTTCCTCATATTTCTGTGGCAGAAAGTTCTGGAATCTGAGAGGAGCCACAAATTTCCTTCCAGCCAGCGTTCCCCCAAGTCTCCCGATAAAAATGATACCTCACTTGTGTGGGTAGGCCTAGAGCCTGCGACAGGAAACGCCCCAAAGCGCAGCGTGGACACATCCACATTTTTTAAAGAAAACAGAGGTGTTTTTTGCGAAGTGCCTACCTGTAGATTTTGGCCTCTGGCTCAGCCAGCACCTAGGGAAACCTACCAAACCTGTGCATTTCTGAAAACTAGAGACCTAGGGAAATCCAAGACGGGGTGACTTGTGGGGCTCGGACCAGGTTCTGTTACCCAGAATCCTTTGCAAACCTCAAAATTTTGCTAAAAAAACACATATTCCTTACTTTTCTGTGGCAGAAAGTTCTGGAATCTGAGAGGAGCCACAAATTTCCTTCCACCCAGCATTCCCCCAAGTCTCCCGATAAAAATGATACCTCACTTGTGTGGGTAGGCATAGCGCACGCGACAGGAAACGCCCCAAAGCGCAGCATGGACACATCCAAATTTTTTAAAGAAAACAGAGGTGTTTTTTGCGAAGTGCCTACCTGTAGATTTTGGCCCTCTAGCTCAACCGGCACCTAGGGAAACCTAACGAACCTGTGCATTTCTGAAAACTAGAGACCTAGGGGAATCCAAGGAAGGGTGACTTACGGGGCTCGGACCAGGTTCTGTTACCCAGAATCCTATGCAAACCTCAAAATTTGGCTAAAAAAACACATGTTCCTCACATTTCTGTGGCTGAAAGTTCTGGAATCTGAGAGGAGCCACAAATTTCCTTCCACCCAGTGTTCCCCCAAGTCTCCCGATAAAAATGATACCTCACTTGTGTGGGTAGGCCTAGCGCCCGCGACAGGAAACGACCCAAAGCGCAACGTGGACACATCCAAATATTTGATAGAAATCAGAGGTGTTTTTTGCGAAGTGCCTATCTGTAGATTTTGGCCTCTAGCTCAGCCGGCACCTAGGGAAACCTACCAAACCTGTGCATTTCTGAAAACTAGAGACCTAGGGGAATCCAAGATGGGGTGACTTGTGGGGCTCGGACCAGGTTCTGTTACCCAGAATCCTTTGCAAACCTCAAAATTTGGCTAAAAAAACACATGTTCCTCACATTTCTGTGGCAGAAAGTTCTGGAATCTGAGGGGAGCCACAAATTTCCTTCCACCCAGCGTTCCCCCAAGTCTCCCGATAAAAATGATACCTCACTTGTGTGGGTAGGCCTAGCGCCCGCGACAGGAAACGCCCAAAAACGCAACGTGGACACATCCAAATTTTTGAAAGAAAACAGAGGTGTTTTTTGCGAAGTGCCTACCTGTAGATTTTGGCCTCTAGCTCAGCCGGCACCTAGGGAAACCTACCAAACCTGTGCATTTCTGAAAACTAAAACTAGAGACCTAGGGGAATCCAAGATGGGGTGACTTGTGGGGCTCGGACCAGGTTCTGTTACCCAGAATCCTTTGCAAACCTCAAAATTTGGCTAAAAAAACACATGTTCCTCATATTTCTGTGGCAGAAAGTTCTGGAATCTGAGAGGAGCCACAAATTTCCTTCCAGCCAGCGTTCCCCTAAGTCTCCCGATAAAAATGATACCTCACTTGTGTGGGTAGGCCTAGAGCCCGCGACAGGAAACGCCCCAAAGCGCAGCGTGGACACATCCACATTTTTGAAAGAAAACAGAGGTGTTTTTTGCGAAGTGCCTACCTGTAGATTTTGGCCTCTAGCTCAGCCAGCAACTAGGGAAACCTACCAAACCTGTGCATTTCTGAAAACTAGAGACCTAGGGGAATCCAAGACGGGGTGACTTGTGGGGCTCGGAGCAGGTTCTGTTACCCAGAATCCTTTGCAAACCTCACAATTTGGCTAAAAAAACACATGTTCCTCACATTTCTGGGGAAGAAAGGTCTGGAATCTGAGATGAGCCACAAATTTCCTTCCAGCCAGCGTTCCCCCAAGTCTCCCGATAAAAATGATACCTCACTTGTGTGGGTAGGCCTAGCGCCCGCAACAGGAAACACCCCAAAGCGCAGCGTGGACACATCCAAATTTTTGAAAGAAAACAGAGGTGTTTTTTGCGAAGTGCCTACCTGTATATTTTGGCCTCTAGCTCAGCCGGCACCTAGGGAAACCTACCAAACCTGTGCATTTATGAAAACTAGAGACCTAGGGGAATCCAAGATGGGGTGACTTGTGGGGCTCGGACCAGGTTCTGTTACCCAGAATCCTTTGCAAACCTCAAAATTTGGCTAAAAAAACACATATTCCTCACTTTTCTGTGGCAGAAAGTTCTGGAATCTGAGAGGAGCCACAAATTTCCTTCCACCCAGCATTCCCCCAAGTCTCCCGATAAAAATGATACCTCACTTGTGTGGGTAGGCCTAGCGCCCGCGACAGGAAACGCCCCAAAGCGCAGCGTGGACACATCCAAATTTTTGAAAGAAAACAGAGGTGTTTTTTGCGAAGTGCCTACCTGTATATTTTGGCCTCTAGCTCAGCCGGCACCTAGGGAAACCAACCAAACCTGTGCATTTCTGAAAACTAGAGACCTAGGGAAATCCAAGACGGGGTGACTTGTGGGGCTCGGACCAGGTTCTGTTACCCAGAATCCTTTGCAAACCTCACAATTTGGCTAAAAAAACACATGTTCCTCACATTTCTGGGGAAGAAAGGTCTGGAATCTGAGAGGAGCCACAAATTTCCTTCCAGCCAGCGTTCCCCCAAGTCTCCCGATAAAAATGATACCTCACTTGTGTGGGTAAGCCTAGCGCCCGCGACAGGAAACGCCCCAAAGCGCAGCGTGGACACATCCAAATTTTTTAAAGAAAACCGAGGTGTTTTTTGCGAAGTGCCTACCTGTAGATTTTGGCCTCTAACTCAGCCGGCACCTAGGGAAACCTACCAAACCTGTGCATTTCTGAAAACTAGAGACCTAGGGGAATCCAAGATGGGGTGACTTGTGGGGCTCGGACCAGGTTCTGTTACCCAGAATCCTTTGCAAACCTCAAAATTTTCCTAAAAAAACACATGTTCCTCACATTTCTGTGGCAGAAAGGTCTGGAATCTGAGAGGAGCCACAAATTTCCTTCCAGCCAGCGTTCCCCCAAGTCTCCTGATAAAAATGATACCTCACTTGTGTGTGTAGGCCTAGCGCCCGCGACAGGAAACGCCCCAAAGCGCAACGTAGACACATCCAAATATTTGAAAGAAAACAGAGGTGTTTTTTGCGAAGTGCCTATCTGTAGATTTTGGACTCTAGCTCAGCCGGCACCTAGGGAAACCTACCAAACCTGTGCATTTCTGAAAAATAGAGACCTAGGGGAATCCAAGATGGGGTGACTTGTGGGGCTCGGACCAGGATCTGTTACCCAGAATCCTTTGCAAACCTCAAAATTTGGCTAAAAAAACACATGTTCCTCACATTTCTGTGGCAGAAAGTTCTGGAATCTGAGAGGAGCCACAAATTTCATTCCAGCCAGCGTTCCCCCAAGTCTCCCGATAAAAATGATACCTCACTTGTGTGGGTAGGCCTAGCGCCCGCGACAGTAAAAAGACCCAAAGCGCAGCATTGACACATCCACATTTTTTAAAGAAAACAGAGATGTTTTTTGCGAAGTGCCTCCCTGTAGATTTTGGCCTCTAGCTCAGCCGGCACATAGGGAAACCTAACAAACCTGTGCATTTCTGAAAACTAGAGACCTAGGGGAATCCAAGGAGGGGTGACTTACGGGGCTCGGACCAGGTTCTGTTACACAGAATCCTATGCAAACCTCAAAATTTGGCTAAAAAAACACATGTTCCTCACATTTCTGTGGCAGAAAGTTCTGGAATCTGAGAGGAGCCACTAATTTCCTTCCAGCCAGTGTTCCCCCAAGTCTCCCGATAAAAATGATACCTCACTTGTGTGGGTAGGCCTAGCGCCCGCGACAGGAAACGACCCAAAGCACAACGTGGACACATCCAAATATTTGATAGAAAACAGAGGTGTTTTTTGCGAAGTGCCTATCTGTAGATTTTGGCCTCTAGCTCAGCCGGCACCTAGGGAAACCTACCAAACCTGTGCATTTCTGAAAACTAGAGACCTAGGGGAATCCAAGATGGGGTGACTTGTGGGGCTCGGACCAGGTTCTGTTACCCAAAATCCTTTGCAAACCTCAAAATTTGGCTAAAAAAACACATGTTCCT
This sequence comes from Pleurodeles waltl, assembly GCF_031143425.1. Classification (NCBI taxonomy): domain Eukaryota; kingdom Metazoa; phylum Chordata; class Amphibia; order Caudata; family Salamandridae; genus Pleurodeles; species Pleurodeles waltl. The sequence goes on along the minus strand of NW_027150399.1, from coordinate 2,252,937 downwards.
CATATTTCTGTGGCAGAAAGTTCTGGAATCTGAGAGGAGCCACAAATTTCCTTCCACCCAGTGTTCCCCCAAGTCTCCCAATAAAAATGATACCTCACTTGTGTGGGTAGGCCTAGCGCCCGCGACAGGAAACGCTCAAAAACGCAACGTGGACACATCCAAATTTTTGAAAGAAAACAGAGGTGTTTTTTGCAAAGTGTCTACCTGTAGATTTTGGCCTCTAGCTCAGCCGGCACCTAGGGAAACCTACCAAACCTGTGCATTTCTGAAAACTAAAACTAGAGACCTAGGGGAATCCAAGATGGGGTGACTTGTGGGGTTCGGACCAGGTTCTGTTACCCAGAATCCTTTGCAAACCTCAAAATTTGGCTAAAAAAACACATGTTCCTCATATTTCTGTGGCAGAAAGTTCTGGAATCTGAGAGGAGCCACAAATTTCCTTCCAGCCAGCGTTCCCCCAAGTCTCCCGATAAAAATGATACCTCACTTGTGGGGGTAGGCCTAGAGCCTGCGACAGGAAACGCCCCAAAGCGCAGCGTGGACACATCCACATTTTTTAAAGAAAACAGAGGTGTTTTTTGCGAAGTGCCTACCTGTAGATTTTGGCCTCTGGCTCAGCCAGCACCTAGGGAAACCTACCAAACCTGTGCATTTCTGAAAACTAGAGACCTAGGGAAATCCAAGACGGGGTGACTTGTGGGGCTCGGACCAGGTTCTGTTACCCAGAATCCTTTGCAAACCTCAAAATTTTGCTAAAAAAACACATATTCCTTACTTTTCTGTGGCAGAAAGTTCTGGAATCTGAGAGGAGCCACAAATTTCCTTCCACCCAGCATTCCCCCAAGTCTCCCGAAAAAAATGATACCTCACTTGTGTGGGTAGGCATAGCGCCCGCGACAGGAAACGCCCCAAAGCGCAGCATGGACACATCCAAATTTTTTAAAGAAAACAGAGGTGTTTTTTGCGAAGTGCCTACCTGTAGATTTTGGCCCTCTAGCTCAGCCGGCACCTAGGGAAACCTAACGAACCTGTGCATTTCTGAAAACTAGAGACCTAGGGGAATCTAAGGAAGGGTGACTTACGGGGCTCGGACCAGGTTCTGTTACCCAGAATCCTATGCAAACCTCAAAATATGGCTAAAAAAACACATGTTCCTCACATTTCTGTGGCAGAAAGTTCTGGAATCTGAGAGGAGCCACAAATTTCCTTCCACCCAGTGTTCCCCCAAGTCTCCCGATAAAAATGATACCTCACTTGTGTGGGTAGGCCTAGCGCCCGCGACAGGAAACGACCCAAAGCGCAACGTGGACATATCCAAATATTTGATAGAAATCAGAGGTGTTTTTTGCGAAGTGCCTATCTGTAGATTTTGGCCTCTAGCTCAGCCGGCACCTAGGGAAACCTACCAAACCTGTGCATTTCTGAAAACTAGAGACCTAGGGGAATCCAAGATGGGGTGACTTGTGGGGCTCGGACCAGGTTCTGTTACCCAGAATCCTTTGCAAACCTCAAAATTTGGCTAAAAAAACACATGTTCCTCACATTTCTGTGGCAGAAAGTTCTGGAATCTGAGGGGAGCCACAAATTTCCTTCCACCCAGCGTTCCCCCAAGTCTCCCGATAAAAATGATACCTCACTTGTGTGGGTAGGCCTAGCGCCCGCGACAGGAAACGCCCAAGAACGCAACGTGGACACATCCAAATTTTTGAAAGAAAACAGAGGTGTTTTTTGCGAAGTGCCTACCTGTAGATTATGGCCTCTAGCTCAGCCGGCACCTAGGGAAACCTACCAAACCTGTGCATTTCTGAAAACTAAAACTAGAGACCTAGGGGAATCCAAGATGGGGTGACTTGTGGGGATCGGACCAGGTTCTGTTACCCAGAATCCTTTGCAAACCTCAAAATTTGGCTAAAAAAACACATGTTCCTCATATTTCTGTGGCAGAAAGTTCTGGAATCTGAGAGGAGCCACAAATTTCCTTCCAGCCAGCGTTCCCCTAAGTCTCCCGATAAAAATGATACCTCACTTGTGTGGGTAGGCCTAGAGCCCGCGACAGGAAACGCCCCAAAGCGCAGCGTGGACACATCCACATTTTTGAAAGAAAACAGAGGTGTTTTTTGCGAAGTGCATACCTGTAGATTTTGGCCTCTAGCTCAGCCAGCAACTAGGGAAACCTACCAAACCTGTGCATTTCAGAAAACTAGAGACCTAGGGGAATCCAAGACGGGGTGACTTGTGGGGCTCGGACCAGGTTCTGTTACCCAGAATCCTTTGCAAACCTCACAATTTGGCTAAAAAAACACATGTTCCTCACATTTCTGGGGAAGAAAGGTCTGGAATCTGAGATGAGCCACAAATTTCCTTCCAGCCAGCGTTCCCCCAAGTCTCCCGATAAAAATGATACCTCACTTGTGTGGGTAGGCCTAGCGCCCGCAACAGGAAACACCCCAAAGCGCAGCGTGGACACATCCACATTTTTGAAAGAAAACAGAGGTGTTTTTTGCAAAGTGCCTACCTGTATATTTTGGCCTCTAGCTCAGCCGGCACCTAGGGAAACCTACCAAACCTGTGCATTTATGAAAACTAGAGACCTAGGGGAATCCAAGATGGGGTGACTTGTGGGGCTCGGACCAGGTTCTGTTACACAGAATCCTTTGCAAACCTCAAAATTTGGCTAAAAAAACACATATTCCTCACTTTTCTGTGGCAGAAAGTTCTGGAATCTGAGAGGAGCCACAAATTTCCTTCCACCCAGCATTCCCCCAAGTCTCCAAATAAAAATGATTCCTTACTTGTGTGGGTAGGACTAGCACCCGCGACAAGAAACGCCACAAGGCGCAGCGTGGACACATCCACATTTTTGAAAGAAAACAGAGGTGTTTTTTGCGAAGTGCCTACCTGTAGATTTTGGCCTCTAGCTCAGCCAGCACCTAGGGAAACCTACCAAACCTGTGCATTTCTGAAAACTAGAGACCTAGGGGAATCCAAGATGGGGTGACTTGTGGGGCTCGGACCATGTTCTGTTACCCAGAATCCTTTGCAAACCTCAAAATTTGGCTAAAAAAACACATATTCCTCACTTTTCTGTGGCAGAAAGTTCTGGAATCTGAGAGGAGCCACAAATGTCCTTCCACCCAGCATTCCCCCAAGTCTCCCGATAAAAATGATACCTCACTTGTGTGGGTAGGCCTAGCGCCCGCGACAGGAAACACCCCAAAGCGCAGCGTGGACACATCCAAATTTTTGAAAGAAAACAGAGGTGTTTTTTGCGAAGTGCCTACCTGTAGATTTTTGCCTCTAGCTCAGCCAGCAACTAGGGAAACCTACCAAACCTGTGCATTTCTGAAAACTAGAGACCTAGGGGAATCCAAGACGGGGTGACTTGTGTGGCACGGACCAGGTTCTGTTACCCAGAATCCTTTGCAAACCTCACAATTTGGCTAAAAAAACACATGTTCCTCACATTTCTGGGGAAGAAAGGTCTGGAATCTGAGATGAGCCACAAATTTCCTTCCAGCCAGCGTTCCCCCAAGTCTCCCGATAAAAATGATACCTCACTTGTGTGGGTAGGCCTAGCGCCCGCGACAGGAAACACCCCAAAGCGCAGCGTGGACACATCCAAATTTTTGAAAGAAAACAGAGGTGTTTTTTGCGAAGTGCCTACCTGTATATTTTGGCCTCTAGCTCAGCCGGCACCTAGGGAAACCTACCAAACCTGTGCATTTATGAAAACTAGAGACCTAGGGGAATCCAAGATGGGGTGACTTGTGGGGCTCGGACCAGGTTCTGTTACACAGAATCCTTTGCAAACCTCAAAATTTGGCTAAAAAAACACATATTCCTCACTTTTCTGTGGCAGAAAGTTCTGGAATCTGAGAGGAGCCACAAATTTCATTCCACCCAGCATTCCCCCAAGTCTCCCGATAAAAATGATACCTCACTTGTGTGGGTAGGACTAGCACCCGCGACAGGAAACGCCACAAGGCGCAGCGTGGACACATCCAAATTTTTGAAAGAAAACAGAGGTGTTTTTTGCGAAGTGCCTACCTGTAGATTTTGGCCTCTAGCTCAGCCAGCACCTAGGGAAACCTACCAAACCTGTGCATTTCTGAATACTAGAGACCTAGGGGAATCCAAGATGGGGTGACTTGTGGGGCTCGGACCAGGTTCTGTTACCCAGAATCCTTTGCAAACCTCAAAATTTGGCTAAAAAAACACATATTCCTCACTTTTCTGTGGCAGAAAGTTCTGGAATCTGAGAGGAGCCACAAATTTCCTTCCACCCAGCATTCCCCCAAGTCTCCCGATAAAAATGATACCTCACTTGTGTGGGTAGGCCTAGCACCCGCGACAGGAAACGCCCCAACGCGCAGCGTGGACACATCCAAATTTTTGAAAGAAAACAGAGGTGTTTTTTGCGAAGTGCCTACCTGTAGATTTTGGCCTCTAGCTCAGCCACCAGCTAGGGAAACCTACCAAACCTGTGCATTTCTGAAAACTAGAGACCTAGGGGAATCCAAGATGGGGTGACTTGTGGGGCTCAGACCAGGTTCTGTTACCCTGAATCCTTTCCAAACCTCAAAATTTGGCTGAAAAAACACATGTTCTTCACATTTCTGTGGCAGAAAGGTCTGGAATATGAGAGGAGCCACAAATTTCCTTCCAGCCAGCGTTCCCCCAAGTCTCCCGATAAAAATGATACCTCACTTGTGTGGGTAAGCCTAGCGCCCGCAACAGGAAACGCCCCAAAGCGCAGCGTGGACACATCCAAATTTTTAAAAGAAAACCAAGGTGTTTTTTGCGAAGTGCCTACCTGTAGATTTTGGCCTCTAACTCAGCCGGCACCTAGGGAAACCTACCAAATCTGTGCATTTCTGAAAACTAGAGACCTAGGGGAATCCAAGATGGGATGACTTGTGGGGCTCGGACCAGGTTCTGTTACCCAGAATCCTTTGCAAACCTCAAAATTTGGCTAAAAAAACACATGTTCCTCACATTTCTGTAGCAGAAAGGTCTGGAATCTGAGAGGAGCCACAAATTTCCTTCCAGCCAGCGTTCCCCCAAGTCTCCTGATAAAAATGATACCTCACTTGTGTGGGTAGGCCTAGCGCCCGCGACAGGAAACGCCCCAAAGCGCAACGTGGACACATCAAATATTTGAAAGAAAACAGAGGTGTTTTCTGCGAAGTGCCTACCTGTAGATTTTGGCCTCTAGCTCAGCCGGCACCTAGGGAAACCTACCAAACCTGTGCATTTCTGAAAACTAAAACTAGAGACCTAGGGGAATCCAAGATGGGGTGACTTCTGGGGTTCGGACCAGGTTCTGTTACCCAGAATCCTTTGCAAACCTCAAAATTTGGCTAAAAAAACACATGTTCCTCATATTTCTGTGGCAGAAAGTTCTGGAATCTGAGAGGAGCCACAAATTTCCTTCCAGCCAGCGTTCCCCCAAGTCTCCCGATAAAAATGATACCTCACTTGTGTGGGTAGGCATAGCGCCCGCGACAGGAAACGCCCCAAAGCGCAGCATGGACACATCCAAATTTTTTAAAGAAAACAGAGGTGTTTTTTGCAAAGTGCCTACCTGTAGATTTTGGCCCTCTAGCTCAGCCGGCACCTAGGGAAACCTAACAAACCTGTGCATTTCTGAAAACTAGAGACCTAGGGGAATCCAAGGAGGGGTGACTTACGGGGCTGTGACCACGTTCTGTTACCCAGAATCCTATGCAAACCTCAAAATTTGGCTAAAGAATCACATGTTCCTCACATTTCTGTGGCAGAAAGTTCTGGAATCTGAGAGGAGCCACAAATTTCCTTCCAGCCAGCGTTCCCCCAAGTCTCCCGATAAAAATGATACCTCACTTGTGTGGGTAGGCCTAGCGCCTGCGACAGGAAACGCCCCAAAGCGCAGCGTGGACACATCCAAATTTTTGAAAGAAAACAGAGGTGTTTTTTGCGAAGTGCCTACCTGTATATTTTGGCCTCTAGCTCAGCTGGCACCTAGGGAAACCTTCCAAACCTGTGCATTTATGAAAACTAGAGACCTAGGGGAATCCAAGATGGGGTGACTTGTGGGGCTCGGACCAGGTTCTGTTACACAGAATCCTTTGCAAACCTCAAAATTTGGCTAAAAAAACACATATTCCTCACTTTTCTGTGGCAGAAAGTTCTGGAATCTGAGAGGAGCCACAAATTTCCTTCCACCCAGCATTCCCCCAAGTCTCCCGATAAAAATGATTCCTCACTTGTGTGGGTAGGACTAGCACCCGCGACAAGAAACGCCACAAGGCGCAGCGTGGACACATCCAAATTTTTGAAAGAAAACAGAGGTGTTTTTTGCGAAGTGCCTACCTGTAGATTTTGGACTCTAGCTCAGCCAGCACCTAGGGAAACCTACCAAACCTGTGCATTTCTGAAAACTAGAGACCTAGGGGAATCCAAGATGGGGTGACTTGTGGGGCTCGGACCATGTTCTGTTACCCAGAATCCTTTGCAAACCTCAAAATTTGGCTAAAAAAACACATATTCCTCACTTTTCTGTGGCAGAAAGTTCTGGAATCTGAGAGGAGCCACAAATTTCCTTCCAACCAGCATTCCCCCAAGTCTCCCGATAAAAATGATTCCTCACTTGTGTGGGTAGGACTAGCACCCGCGACAAGAAACGCCACAAGGCGCAGCGTGGACACATCCAAATTTTTGAAAGAAAACAGAGGTGTTTTTTGCGAAGTGCCTACCTGTAGATTTTGGCCTCTAGCTCAGCCACCAGCTAGGGAAACCTACCAAACCTGTGCATTTCTGAAAACTAGAGACATAGGGGAATCCAAGATGGGGTGACTTGTGGGGCTCGGACCAGGTTCTGTTACCCAGAATCCTATCCAAACCTCAAAATTTGGCTGAAAAAACACATGTTCTTCACATTTCTGTGGCAGAAAGGTCTGGAATCTGAGAGGAGCCACAAATTTCCTTCCAGCCAGCGTTCCCCCAAGTCTCCCTATAAAAATGATACCTCACTTGTGTGGGTAAGCCTAGCGCCCGCGACAGGAAACGCCCCAAAGCGCAGCGTGGACACATCCAAATTTTTTAAAGAAAACCAAGGTGTTTTTTGCGAAGTGCCTACCTGTAGATTTTGGCCTCTAACTCAGCCGGCACCTAGGGAAACCTACCAAACCTGTGCATTTCTGAAAACTAGAGACCTAGGGGAATCCAAGATAGGATGACTTGTGGGGCTCGGACCAGGTTCTGTTACCCAGAATCCTTTGCAAACCTCAAAATTTGGCTAAAAAAACACATGTTCCTCACATTTCTGTGGCAGAAAGGTCTGGAATCTGAGAGGAGCCACAAATTTCCTTCCAGCCAGCGTTCCCCCAAGTCTCCTGATAAAAATGATACCTCACTTGTGTGGGTAGGCCTAGCGCCCGCGACAGGAAACGCCCCAAAGCGCAACGTGGACACATCCAAATTTTTGAAAGAAAACAGAGGTGTTTTTTGCGAATTGCCTACCTGTAGATTTTGGCCTCTAGCTCAGCCGGCACCTAGGGATACCTACCAAACCTGTGCATTTCTGAAAACTAAAACTAGAGACCTAGGGGAATCCAAGATGGGGTGACTTGTGGGGCTCGGACCAGGTTCTGTTACCCAGAATCCTTTACAAACCTCAAAATTTGGCTAAAAAAACACATGTTCCTCATATTTCTGTGGCAGAAAGTTCTGGAATCTGAGAGGAGCCACAAATTTCCTTCCAGCCAGCGTTCCCCTAAGTCTCCCGATAAAAATGATACCTCACTTGTGTGGGTAGGCCTAGAGCCCGCGACAGGAAACGCCCCAAAGCGCAGCGTGGACACATCCACATTTTTGAAAGAAAACAGAGGTGTTTTTTGCGAAGTGCCTACCTGTAGATTTTGGCCTCTAGCTCAGCCGGCACCTAGGGAAACCTACCAAACCTGTGCATTTCTGAAAACTAAAACTAGAGACCTAGGGGAATCCAAGATGGGGTGACTTGTGGGGCTCGGACCAGGTTCTGTTACCCAGAATCCTTTACAAACCTCAAAATTTGGCTAAAAAAACACATGTTCCTCATATTTCTGTGGCAGAAAGTTCTGGAATCTGAGATGAGCCACAAATTTCCTTCCAGCCAGCGTTCCCCCAAGTCTCCCGATAAAAATGATACCTCACTTGTGTGGGTAGGCCTAGCGCCCGCGACAGGAAACACCCCAAAGCGCAGCGTGGACACATCCAAATTTTTGAAAGAAAACAGAGGTGTTTTTTGCGAAGTGCCTACCTGTATATTTTGGCCTCTAGCTCAGCCGGCACCTAGGGAAACCTACCAAACCTGTGCATTTATGAAAACTAGAGACCTAGGGGAATCCAAGATGGGGTGACTTGTGGGGCTCGGACCTGGTTCTGTTACCCAGAATCCTTTGCAAACCTCAAAATTTGGCTAAAAAAACACATATTCCTCAATTTTCTGTGGCAGAAAGTTCTGGAATCTGAGAGGAGCCACAAATGTCCTTCCACCCAGCATTCTCCCAAGTCTCCCGATAAAAATGATACCTCACTTGTGTGGGTAGGCCTAGCGCCCGCGACAGGAAACGCCCCAAAGCGCAGCGTGGACACATCCAAATTTTTGAAAGAAAACAGAGGTGTTTTTTGCGAAGTGCCTACCTGTATATTTTGGCCTCTAGCTCAGCCGGCACCTAGGGAAACCTACCAAACCTGTGCATTTATGAAAACTAGAGACCTAGGGGAATCCAAGATGGGGTGACTTGTGGGGCTCGGACCAGGTTCTGTTACACAGAATCCTTTGCAAACCTCAAAATTTGGCTAACAAAACACATATTCCTCACTTTTCTGTGGCAGAAAGTTCTGGAATCTGAGAGGAGCCACAAATGTCATTCCACCCAGCATTCCCCCAAGTCTCCCGATAAAAATGATACCTCACTTGTGTGGGTAGGACTAGCACCCGCGACAGGAAACGCCACAAGGCGCAGCGTGGACACATCCAAATTTTTGAAAGAAAACAGAGGTGTTTTTTGCGAAGTGCCTACCTGTAGATTTTGGCCTCTAGCTCAGCCAGCAACTAGGGAAACCTACCAAACCTGTGCATTTCTGAAAACTAGAGACCTAGGGGAATCCAAGACGGGGTGACTTGTGTGGCTCGGACCAGGTTCTGTTACCCAGAATCCTTTGCAAACCTCACAATTTGGCTAAAAAAACACATGTTCCTCACATTTCTGGGGAAGAAAGGTCTGGAATCTGAGATGAGCCACAAATTTCCTTCCAGCCAGCGTTCCCCCAAGTCTCCCGATAAAAATGATACCTCACTTGTGTGGGTAGGCCTAGCGCCCGCGACAGGAAACACCCCAAAGCGCAGCGTGGACACATCCAAATTTTTGAAAGAAAACAGAGGTGTTTTTTGCGAAGTGCCTACCTGTATATTTTGGCCTCTAGCTCAGCCGGCACCTAGGGAAACCTACCAAACCTGTGCATTTATGAAAACTAGAGACCTAGGGGAATCCAAGATGGGGTGACTTGTGGGGCTCGGACCAGGTTCTGTTACCCAGAATCCTTTGCAAACCTCAAAATTTGGCTAAAAAAACACATATTCCTCACTTTTCTGTGGCAGAAAGTTCTGGAATCTGAGAGGAGCCACAAATGTCCTTCCACCCAGCATTCCCCCAAGTCTCCCGATAAAAATGATACCTCATTTGTGTGGGTAGGCCTAGCGCCCGCGACAGGAAACGCCCCAAAGCGCAGCGTGGACACATCCAAATTTTTGAAAGAAAACAGAGGTGTTTTTTGCGAAGTGCCTACCTGTATATTTTGGCCTCTAGCTCAGCCGGCACCTAGGGAAACCTACCAAACCTGTGCATTTATGAAAACTAGAGACCTAGGGGAATCCAAGATGGGGTGACTTGTGGGGCTCGGACCAGGTTCTGTTACACAGAATCCTTTGCAAACCTCAAAATTTGGCTAAAAAAACACATATTCCTCACTTTTCTGTGGCAGAAAGTTCTGGAATCTGAGAGGAGCCACAAATTTCATTCCACCCAGCATTCCCCCAAGTCTCCCGATAAAAATGATTCCTCACTTGTGTGGGTAGGACTAGCACCCGCGACAAGAAACGCCACAAGGCGCAGCGTGGACACATCCAAATTTTTGAAAGAAAACAGAGGTGTTTTTTGCGAAGTGCCTACCTGTAGATTTTGGACTCTAGCTCAGCCAGCACCTAGGGAAACCTACCAAACCTGTGCATTTCTGAAAACTAGAGACCTAGGGGAATCCAAGATGGGGTGACTTGTGGGGCTCGGACCATGTTCTGTTACCCAGAATCCTTTGCAAACCTCAAAATTTGGCTAAAAAAACACATATTCCTCACTTTTCTGTGGCAGAAAGTTCTGGAATCTGAGAGGAGCCACAAATTTCCTTCCAACCAGCATTCCCCCAAGTCTCCCGATAAAAATGATTCCTCACTTGTGTGGGTAGGACTAGCACCCGCGACAAGAAACGCCACAAGGCGCAGCGTGGACACATCCAAATTTTTGAAAGAAAACAGAGGTGTTTTTTGCGAAGTGCCTACCTGTAGATTTTGGCCTCTAGCTCAGCCACCAGCTAGGGAAACCTACCAAACCTGTGCATTTCTGAAAACTAGAGACATAGGGGAATCCAAGATGGGGTGACTTGTGGGGCTCGGACCAGGTTCTGTTACCCAGAATCCTATCCAAACCTCAAAATTTGGCTGAAAAAACACATGTTCTTCACATTTCTGTGGCAGAAAGGTCTGGAATCTGAGAGGAGCCACAAATTTCCTTCCAGCCAGCGTTCCCCCAAGTCTCCCTATAAAAATGATACCTCACTTGTGTGGGTAAGCCTAGCGCCCGCGACAGGAAACGCCCCAAAGCGCAGCGTGGACACATCCAAATTTTTTAAAGAAAACCAAGGTGTTTTTTGCGAAGTGCCTACCTGTAGATTTTGGCCTCTAGCTCAGCCAGCAACTAGGGAAACCTACCAAACCTGTGCATTTCTGAAAACTAGAGACCTAGGGGAATCCAAGACGGGGTGACTTGTGGGGCTCGGACCAGGTTCTGTTACCCAGAATCCTTTGCAAACCTCACAATTTGGCTAAAAAAACACATGTTCCTCACATTTCTGGGGAAGAAAGGTCTGGAATCTGAGATGAGCCACAAATTTCCTTCCAGCCAGCGTTCCCCCAAGTCTCCCGATAAAAATGATACCTCACTTGTGTGGGTAGGCCTAGCGCCCGCGACAGGAAACACCCCAAAGCGCAACGTGGACACATCCAAATTTTTGAAAGAAAACAGAGGTGTTTTTTGCGAAGTGCCTACATGTATATTTTGGCCTCTAGCTCAGCCGGCACCTAGGGAAACCTACCAAACCTGTGCATTTATGAAAACTAGAGACCTAGGGGAATCCAAGATGGGGTGACTTGTGGGGCTCGGACCTGGTTCTGTTACCCAGAATCCTTTGCAAACCTCAAAATTTGGCTAAAAAAACACATATTCCTCACTTTTCTGTGGCAGAAAGTTCTGGAATCTGAGAGGAGCCACAAATGTCCTTCCACCCAGCATTCCCCCAAGTCTCCCGATAAAAATGATACCTCACTTGTGTGGGTAGGCCTAGCGCCCGCGACAGGAAACGCCCCAAAGCGCAGCGTGGACACATCCAAATTTTTGAAAGAAAACAGAGGTGTTTTTTGCGAAGTGCCTACCTGTATATTTTGGCCTCTAGCTCAGCCGGCACCTAGGGAAACCTACCAAACCTGTGCATTTATGAAAACTAGAGACCTAGGGGAATCCAAGATGGGGTGACTTGTGGGGCTCGGACCAGGTTCTGTTACACAGAATCCTTTGCAAACCTCAAAATTTGGCTAAAAAAACACATATTCCTCACTTTTCTGTGGCAGAAAGTTCTGGAATCTGAGAGGAGCCACAAATTTCATTCCACCCAGCATTCCCCCAAGTCTCCCGATAAAAATGATACCTCACTTGTGTGGGTAGGACTAGCACCCGCGACAGGAAACGCCACAAGGCGCAGCGTGGACACATCCAAATTTTTGAAAGAAAACAGAGGTGTTTTTTGCGAAGTGCCTACCTGTAGATTTTGGCCTCTAGCTCAGCCAGCAACTAGGGAAACCTACCAAACCTGTGCATTTCTGAAAACTAGAGACCTAGGGGAATCCAAGACGGGGTGACTTGTGTGGCTCGGACCAGGTTCTGTTACCCAGAATCCTTTGCAAACCTCACAATTTGGCTAAAAAAACACATGTTCCTCACATTTCTGGGGAAGAAAGGTCTGGAATCTGAGATGAGCCACAAATTTCCTTCCAGCCAGCGTTCCCCCAAGTCTCCCGATAAAAATGATACCTCACTTGTGTGGGTAGGCCTAGCGCCCGCGACAGGAAACACCCCAAAGCGCAGCGTGGACACATCCAAATTTTTGAAAGAAAACAGAGGTGTTTTTTGCGAAGTGCCTACCTGTAGATTTTGGCCTCTAGCTCAGCCGGCACCTAGGGAAACCTACCAAACCTGTGCATTTATGAAAACTAGAGACCTAGGGGAATCCAAGATGGGGTGACTTGTGGGGCTCGGACCTGGTTCTGTTACCCAGAATCCTTTGCAAACCTCAAAATTTGGCTAAAAAAACACATATTCCTCACTTTTCTGTGGCAGAAAGTTCTGGAATCTGAGAGGAGCCACAAATGTCCTTCCACCCAGCATTCCCCCAAGTCTCCCGATAAAAATGATACCTCACTTGTGTGGGTAGGCCTAGCGCCCGCGACAGGAAACGCCCCAAAGCGCAGCGTGGACACATCCAAATTTTTGAAAGAAAACAGAGGTGTTTTTTGCGAAGTGCCTACCTGTATATTTTGGCCTCTAGCTCAGCCGGCACCTAGGGAAACCTACCAAACCTGTGCATTTATGAAAACTAGAGACCTAGGGGAATCCAAGATGGGGTGACTTGTGGGGCTCGGACCAGGTTCTGTTACACAGAATCCTTTGCAAACCTCAAAATTTGGCTAAAAAAACACATATTCCTCACTTTTCTGTGGCAGAAAGTTCTGGAATCTGAGAGGAGCCACAAATTTCATTCCACCCAGCATTCCCCCAAGTCTCCCGATAAAAATGATACCTCACTTGTGTGGGTAGGACTAGCACCCGCGACAGGAAACGCCACAAGGCGCAGCGTGGACACATCCAAATTTTTGAAAGAAAACAGAGGTGTTTTTTGCGAAGTGCCTACCTGTAGATTTTGGCCTCTAGCTCAGCCAGCAACTAGGGAAACCTACCAAACCTGTGCATTTCTGAAAACTAGAGACCTAGGGGAATCCAAGACGGGGTGACTTGTGTGGCTCGGACCAGGTTCTGTTACCCAGAATCCTTTGCAAACCTCACAATTTGGCTAAAAAAACACATGTTCCTCACATTTCTGGGGAAGAAAGGTCTGGAATCTGAGATGAGCCACAAATTTCCTTCCAGCCAGCGTTCCCCCAAGTCTCCCGATAAAAATGATACCTCACTTGTGTGGGTAGGCCTAGCGCCCGCGACAGGAAACACCCCAAAGCGCAGCGTGGACACATCCAAATTTTTGAAAGAAAACAGAGGTGTTTTTAGCGAAGTGCCTACCTGTAGATTTTGGCCTCTAGCTCAGCCGGCACCTAGGGAAACCTACCAAACCTGTGCATTTATGAAAACTAGAGACCTAGGGGAATCCAAGATGGGGTGACTTGTGGGGCTCGGACCAGGTTCTGTTACCCAGAATCCTTTGCAAACCTCAAAATTTGGCTAAAAAAACACATATTCCTCACTTTTCTGTGGCAGAAAGTTCTGGAATCTGAGAGGAGCCACAAATGTCCTTCCACCCTGCATTCCCCCAAGTCTCCCGATAAAAATGATACCTCATTTGTGTGGGTAGGCCTAGCGCCCGCGACAGGAAACGCCCCAAAGCGCAGCGTGGACACATCCAAATTTTTGAAAGAAAACAGAGGTGTTTTTTGTGAAGTGCCTACCTGTATATTTTGGCCTCTAGCTCAGCCGGCACCTAGGGAAACCTACCAAACCTGTGCATTTATGAAAACTAGAGACCTAGGGGAATCCAAGATGGGGTGACTTGTGGGGCTCGGACCAGGTTCTGTTACACAGAATCCTTTGCAAACCTCAAAATTTGGCTAAAAAAACACATATTCCTCACTTTTCTGTGGCAGAAAGTTCTGGAATCTGAGAGGAGCCACAAATTTCATTCCACCCAGCATTCCCCCAAGTCTCCCGATAAAAATGATACCTCACTTGTGTGGGTAGGACTAGCACCCGCGACAGGAAACGCCACAAGGCGCAGCGTGGACACATCCAAATTTTTGAAAGAAAACAGAGGTGTTTTTTGCGAAGTGCCTACCTGTAGATTTTGGCCTCTAGCTCAGCCAGCACCTAGGGAAACCTACCAAACCTGTGCATTTCTGAATACTAGAGACCTAGGGGAATCCAAGATGGGGTGACTTGTGGTGCTCGGACCAGGTTCTGTTACCCAGAATCCTTTGCAAACCTCAAAATTTGGCTAAAAAAACACATATTCCTCACTTTTCTGTGGCAGAAAGTTCTGGAATCTGAGAGGAGCCACAAATTTCCTTCCACCCAGCATTCCCCCAAGTCTCCCGATAAAAATGATACCTCACTTGTGTGGATAGGCCTAGCACCCGCGACAGGAAACGCCCTAACGCGCAGCGTGGACACATCCAAATTTTTGAAAGAAAACAGAGGTGTTTTTTGCGAAGTGCCTACCTGTAGATTTTGGCCTCTAGCTCAGCCACCAGCTAGGGAAACCTACCAAACCTGTGCATTTCTGAAAACTAGAGACCTAGGGGAATCCAAGATGGGGTGACTTGTGGGGCTCAGACCAGGTTCTGTTACCCAGAATCCTTTCCAAACCTCAAAATTTGGCTGAAAAAACACATGTTCTTCACATTTCTGTGGCAGAAAGGTCTGGAATCTGAGAGGAGCTACAAATTTCCTTCCAGCCAGCGTTCCCCCAATTCTCCCGATAAAAATGATACCTCACTTGTGTGGGTAAGCCTAGCGCCCGCAACAGGAAACGCCCCAAAGCGCAGCGTGGACACATCCAAATTTTTAAAAGAAAACCAAGGTGTTTTTTGCGAAGTGCCTACCTGTAGATTTTGGCCTCTAACTCAGCCGGCACCTAGGGAAACCTACCAAATCTGTGCATTTCTGAAAACTAGAGACCTAGGGGAATCCAAGATGGGATGACTTGTGGGGCTCGGACCAGGTTCTGTTACCCAGAATCCTTTGCAAACCTCAAAATTTGGCTAAAAAAACACATGTTCCTCACATTTCTGTGGCAGAAAGGTCTGGAATCTGAGAGGAGCCACAAATTTCCTTCCAGCCAGCGTTCCCCCAAGTCTCCTGATAAAAATGATACCTCACTTGTGTGGGTAGGCCTAGCGCCCGCGACAGGAAACGCCCCAAAGCGCAACGTGGACACATCCAAATATTTGAAAGAAAACAGAGGTGTTTTTTGCGAAGTTCCTATCTGTAGATTTTGGACTCTAGCTCAGCCGGCACCTAGGGAAACCTAACAAACCTGTGCATTTCTGAAAACTAGAGACCAAGGGGAATCCAAGGAGGGGTGACTTACGGGGCTCGAACCAGGTTCTGTTACCCAGAATCCTATGCAAACCTCAAAATTTGGCAAAAAAATCACATGTTCCTCACATTTCTGTGGCAGAAAGTTCTGGAATCTGAGAGGAGCCACAAATTTCCTTCCACCCAGCATTCCCCCAAGTCTCCCGATAAAAATGATACCTCACTTGTGTGGATAGGCCTAGCACCCGCGACAGGAAACGCCCTAACGCGCAGCGTGGACACATCCAAATTTTTGAAAGAAAACAGAGGTGTTTTTTGCGAAGTGCCTACCTGTAGATTTTGGCCTCTAGCTCAGCCACCAGCTAGGGAAACCTACCAAACCTGTGCATTTCTGAAAACTAGAGACCTAGGGGAATCCAAGATGGGGTGACTTGTGGGGCTCGGACCAGGTTCTGTTACCCAGAATCCTTTGCAAACCTCAAAATTTGGCTAAAAAAACACATATTCCTCACTTTTCTGTGGCAGAAAGTTCTGGAATCTGAGAGGAGCCACAAATGTCCTTCCGCCCAGCATTCCCCCAAGTCTCCCGATAAAAATGATACCTCACTTGTGTGGGTAGGCCTAGCGCCCGCGACAGGAAACGCCCCAAAGCGCAGCGTAGACACATCCAAATTTTTGAAAGAAAACAGAGGTGTTTTTTGCGAAGTGCCTACCTGTATATTTTGGCCTCTAGCTCAGCCGGCACCTAGGGAAACCTACCAAACCTGTGCATTTATGAAAACTAGAGACCTAGGGGAATCCAAGATGGGGTGACTTGTGGGGCTCGGACCAGGTTCTGTTACCCAGAATCCTTTGCAAACCTCAAAATTTGGCTAAAAAAACACATGTTCCTCACATTTCTGTAGCAGAAAGGTCTGGAATCTGAGAGGAGCCACAAATTTCCTTCCAGCCAGCGTTCCCCCAAGTCTCCTGATAAAAATGATACCTCACTTGTGTGGGTAGGCCTAGCGCCCGCGACAGGAAACGCCCCAAAGCGCAACGTGGACACATCAAATATTTGAAAGAAAACAGAGGTGTTTTCTGCGAAGTGCCTACCTGTAGATTTTGGCCTCTAGCTCAGCCGGCACCTAGGGAAACCTACCAAACCTGTGCATTTCTGAAAACTAAAACTAGAGACCTAGGGGAATCCAAGATGGGGTGACTTCTGGGGTTCGGACCAGGTTCTGTTACCCAGAATCCTTTGCAAACCTCAAAATTTGGCTAAAAAAACACATGTTCCTCATATTTCTGTGGCAGAAAGTTCTGGAATCTGAGAGGAGCCACAAATTTCCTTCCAGCCAGCGTTCCCCCAAGTCTCCCGATAAAAATGATACCTCACTTGTGTGGGTAGGCATAGCGCCCGCGACAGGAAACGCCCCAAAGCGCAGCATGGACACATCCAAATTTTTAAAAGAAAACAGAGGTGTTTTTTGCAAAGTGCCTACCTGTAGATTTTGGCCCTCTAGCTCAGCCGGCACCTAGGGAAACCTAACAAACCTGTGCATTTCTGAAAACTAGAGACCTAGGGGAATCCAAGGAGGGGTGACTTACGGGGCTGTGACCACGTTCTGTTACCCAGAATCCTATGCAAACCTCAAAATATGGCTAAAAAATCACATGTTCCTCACATTTCTGTGGCAGAAAGTTCTGGAATCTGAGAGGAGCCACAAATTTCCTTCCAGCCAGCGTTCCCCCAAGTCTCCCGATAAAAATGATACCTCACTTGTGTGGGTAGGCCTAGCGCCTGCGACAGGAAACGCCCCAAAGCGCAGCGTGGACACATCCAAATTTTTGAAAGAAAACAGAGGTGTTTTTTGCGAAGTGCCTACCTGTATATTTTGGCCTCTAGCTCAGCTGGCACCTAGGGAAACCTTCCTAACCTGTGCATTTATGAAAACTAGAGACCTAGGGGAATCCAAGATGGGGTGACTTGTGGGGCTCGGACCAGGTTCTGTTACACAGAATCCTTTGCAAACCTCAAAATTTGGCTAAAAAAACACATATTCCTCACTTTTCTGTGGCAGAAAGTTCTGGAATCTGAGAGGAGCCACAAATTTCCTTCCACCCAGCATTCCCCCAAGTCTCCCGATAAAAATGATTCCTCACTTGTGTGGGTAGGACTAGCACCCGCGACAAGAAACGCCACAAGGCGCAGCGTGGACACATCCAAATTTTTGAAAGAAAACAGAGGTGTTTTTTGCGAAGTGCCTACCTGTAGATTTTGGCCTCTAGCTCAGCCAGCACCTAGGGAAACCTACCAAACCTGTGCATTTCTGAAAACTAGAGACCTAGGGGAATCCAAGATGGGGTGACTTGTGGGGCTCGGACCATGTTCTGTTACCCAGAATCCTTTGCAAACCTCAAAATTTGGCTAAAAAAACACATATTCCTCACTTTTCTGTGGCAGAAAGTTCTGGAATCTGAGAGGAGCCACAAATTTCCTTCCAACCAGCATTCCCCCAAGTCTCCCGATAAAAATGATTCCTCACTTGTGTGGGTAGGACTAGCACCCGCGACAAGAAACGCCACAAGGCGCAGCGTGGACACATCCAAATTTTTGAAAGAAAACAGAGGTGTTTTTTGCGAAGTGCCTACCTGTAGATTTTGGCCTCTAGCTCAGCCACCAGCTAGGGAAACCTACCAAACCTGTGCATTTCTGAAAACTAGAGACATAGGGGAATCCAAGATGGGGTGACTTGTGGGGCTCGGACCAGGTTCTGTTACCCAGAATCCTTTCCAAACCTCAAAATTTGGCTGAAAAAACACATGTTCTTCACATTTCTGTGGCAGAAAGGTCTGGAATCTGAGAGGAGCCACAAATTTCCTTCCAGCCAGCGTTCCCCCAAGTCTCCCTATAAAAATGATACCTCACTTGTGTGGGTAAGCCTAGCGCCCGCGACAGGAAACGCCCCAAAGCGCAGCGTGGACACATCCAAATTTTTTAAAGAAAACCAAGGTGTTTTTTGCGAAGTGCCTACCTGTAGATTTTGGCCTCTAACTCAGCCGGCACCTAGGGAAACCTACCAAACCTGTGCATTTCTGAAAACTAGAGACCTAGAAGAATCCAAGATGGGATGACTTGTGTGGCTCGGACCAGGTTCTGTTACCCAGAATCCTTTGCAAACCTCAAAATTTGGCTAAAAAAACACATGTTCCTCACATTTCTGTGGCAGAAAGGTCTGGAATCTGAGAGGAGCCACAAATTTCCTTCCAGCCAGCGTTCCCCCAAGTCTCCTGATAAAAATGATACCTCACTTGTGTGGGTAGGCCTAGCGCCCGCGACAGGAAACGCCCCAAAGCGCAACGTGGACACATCCAAATTTTTGAAAGAAAACAGAGGTGTTTTTTGCGAAGTGCCTACCTGTAGATTTTGGCCTCTAGCTCAGCCGGCACCTAGGGAAACCTACCAAACCTGTGCATTTCTGAAAACTAAAACTAGAGACCTAGGGGAATCCAAGATGGGGTGACTTGTGGGGCTCGGACCAGGTTCTGTTACCCAGAATCCTTTACAAACCTCAAAATTTGGCTAAAAAAACACATGTTCCTCATATTTCTGTGGCAGAAAGTTCTGGAATCTGAGAGGAGCCACAAATTTCCTTCCAGCCAGCGTTCCCCTAAGTCTCCCGATAAAAATGATACCTCACTTGTGTGGGTAGGCCTAGAGCCCGCGACAGGAAACGCCCCAAAGCGCAGCGTGGACACATCCACATTTTTGAAAGAAAACAGAGGTGTTTTTTGCGAAGTGCCTACCTGTAGATTTTGGCCTCTAGCTCAGCCGGCACCTAGGGAAACCTACCAAACCTGTGCATTTCTGAAAACTAAAACTAGAGACCTAGGGGAATCCAAGATGGGGTGACTTGTGGGGATCGGACCAGGTTCTGTTACCCAGAATCCTTTACAAACCTCAAAATTTGGCTAAAAAAACACATGTTCCTCATATTTCTGTGGCAGAAAGTTCTGGAATCTGAAATGAGCCACAAATTTCCTTCCAGCCAGCGTTCCCCCAAGTCTCCCGATAAAAATGATACCTCACTTGTGTGGGTAGGCCTAGCGCCCGCGACAGGAAACACCCCAAAGCGCAGCGTGGACACATCCAAATTTTTGAAAGAAAACAGAGGTGTTTTTTGCGAAGTGCCTACCTGTATATTTTGGCCTCTAGCTCAGCCGGCACCTAGGGAAACCTACCAAACCTGTGCATTTATGAAAACTAGAGACCTAGGGGAATCCAAGATGGGGTGACTTGTGGGGCTCGGACCTGGTTCTGTTACCCAGAATCCTTTGCAAACCTCAAAATTTGGCTAAAAAAACACATATTCCTCAATTTTCTGTGGCAGAAAGTTCTGGAATCTGAGATGAGCCACAAATGTCCTTCCACCCAGCATTCTCCCAAGTCTCCCGATAAAAATGATACCTCACTTGTGTGGGTAGGCCTAGCGCCCGCGACAGGAAACGCCCCAAAGCGCAGCGTGGACACATCCAAATTTTTGAAAGAAAACAGAGGTGTTTTTTGCGAAGTGCCTACCTGTATATTTTGGCCTCTAGCTCAGCCGGCACCTAGGGAAACCTACCAAACCTGTGCATTTATGAAAACTAGAGACCTAGGGGAATCCAAGATGGGGTGACTTGTGGGGCTCGGACCAGGTTCTGTTACACAGAATCCTTTGCAAACCTCAAAATTTGGCTAAAAAAACACATATTCCTCACTTTTCTGTGGCAGAAAGTTCTGGAATCTGAGAGGAGCCACAAATTTCATTCCACCCAGCATTCCCCCAAGTCTCCCGATAAAAATGATACCTCACTTGTGTGGGTAGGACTAGCACCCGCGACAGGAAACGCCACAATGCGCAGCGTGGACACATCCAAATTTTTGAAAGAAAACAGAGGTGTTTTTTGCGAAGTGCCTACCTGTAGATTTTGGCCTCTAGCTCAGCCAGCAACTAGGGAAACCTACCAAACCTGTGCATTTCTGAAAATTAGAGACCTAGGGGAATCCAAGACGGGGTGACTTGTGTGGCTCGGACCAGGTTCTGTTACCCAGAATCCTTTGCAAACCTCACAATTTGGCTAAAAAAACACATGTTCCTCACATTTCTGGGGAAGAAAGGTCTGGAATCTGAGATGAGCCACAAATTTCCTTCCAGCCAGCGTTCACCCAAGTCTCCCGATAAAAATGATACCTCACTTGTGTGGGTAGGCCTAGCGCCCGCGACAGGAAACACCCCAAAGCGCAGCGTGGACACATCCAAATTTTTGAAAGAAAACAGAGGTGTTTTTTGCGAAGTGCCTACCTGTATATTTTGGCCTCTAGCTCAGCCGGCACCTAGGGAAACCTACCAAACCTGTGCATTTATGAAAACTAGAGACCTAGGGGAATCCAAGATGGGGTGACTTGTGGGGCTCGGACCAGGTTCTGTTACCCAGAATCCTTTGCAAACCTCAAAATTTGGCTAAAAAAACACATATTCCTCACTTTTCTGTGGCAGAAAGTTCTGGAATCTGAGAGGAGCCACAAATGTCCTTCCACCCAGCATTCCCCCAAGTCTCCCGATAAAAATGATACCTCATTTGTGTGGGTAGGCCTAGCGCCCGCGACAGGAAACGCCCCAAAGCGCAGCGTGGACACATCCAAATTTTTGAAAGAAAACAGAGGTGTTTTTTGCGAAGTGCCTACCTGTATATTTTGGCCTCTAGCTCAGCCGGCACCTAGGGAAACCTACCAAACCTGTGCATTTATGAAAACTAGAGACCTAGGGGAATCCAAGATGGGGTGACTTGTGGGGCTCGGACCAGGTTCTGTTACACAGAATCCTTTGCAAACCTCAAAATTTGGCTAAAAAAACACATATTCCTCACTTTTCTGTGGCAGAAAGTTCTGGAATCTGAGAGGAGCCACAAATTTCATTCCACCCAGCATTCCCCCAAGTCTCCCGATAAAAATGATACCTCACTTGTGTGGGTAGGACTAGCACCCGCGACAGGAAACGCCACAAGGCGCAGCGTGGACACATCCAAATTTTTGAAAGAAAACAGAGGTGTTTTTTGCGAAGTGCCTACCTGTAGATTTTGGCCTCTAGCTCAGCCAGCACCTAGGGAAACCTACCAAACCTGTGCATTTCTGAATACTAGAGACCTAGGGGAATCCAAGATGGGGTGACTTGTGGTGCTCGGACCAGGTTCTGTTACCCAGAATCCTTTGCAAACCTCAAAATTTGGCTAAAAAAACACATATTCCTCACTTTTCTGTGGCAGAAAGTTCTGGAATCTGAGAGGAGCCACAAATTTCCTTCCACCCAGCATTCCCCCAAGTCTCCCGATAAAAATGATACCTCACTTGTGTGGGTAGGCCTAGCACCCGCGACAGGAAACGCCCCAACGCGCAGCGTGGACACATCCAAATTTTTGAAAGAAAACAGAGGTGTTTTTTGCGAAGTGCCTACCTGTAGATTTTGGCCTCTAGCTCAGCCACCAGCTAGGGAAACCTACCAAACCTGTGCATTTCTGAAAACTAGAGACCTAGGGGAATCCAAGATGGGGTGACTTGTGGGGCTCAGACCAGGTTCTGTTACCCAGAATCCTTTCCAAACCTCAACATTTGGCTGAAAAAACACATGTTCTTCACATTTCTGTGGCAGAAAGGTCTGGAATCTGAGAGGAGCCACAAATTTCCTTCCAGCCAGCGTTCCCCCAAGTCTCCCGATAAAAATGATACCTCACTTGTGTGGGTAAGCCTAGCGCCCGCAACAGGAAACGCCCCAAAGCGCAGCGTGGACACATCCAAATTTTTAAAAGAAAACCAAGGTGTTTTTTGCGAAGTGCCTACCTGTAGATTTTGGCCTCTAACTCAGCCGGCACCTAGGGAAACCTACCAAATCTGTGCATTTCTGAAAACTAGAGACCAAGGGGAATCCAAGGAGGGGTGACTTACGGGGCTCGAACCAGGTTCTGTTACCCAGAATCCTATGCAAACCTCAAAATTTGGCAAAAAAATCACATGTTCCTCACATTTCTGTGGCAGAAAGTTCTGGAATCTGAGAGGAGCCACAAATTTCCTTCCAGCCAGTGTTCCCCCAAGTCTCCCGATAAAAATGATACCTCACTTGGGTGGGTAGGCCTAGCGCCCGCGACAGGAAACGCCCCAAAGCGCAACGTGGACACATCCAAATATTTGAAAGAAAACAGAGGTGTTTTTTGCGAAGTGCCTATCTGTAGATTTTGGACTCTAGCTCAGCCGGCACCTAGGGAAACCTACCATACCTGTGCATTTCTGAAAACTAGAGACCTAGGGGAATCCAAGATGGGGTGACTTGTGGGGCTCGGACCAGGTTCTGTTACCCAGAATCCTTTCCAAACCTCAAAATTTGGCTGAAAAAACACATGTTCTTCACATTTCTGTGGCAGAAAGGTCTGGAATCTGAGAGGAGCCACAAATTTCCTTCCAGCCAGCGTTCCCCCAAGTCTCCCGATAAAAATGATACCTCACTTGTGTGGGTAAGCCTAGCGCCCGCGACAGGAAACGCCCCAAAGCGCAGCGTGGACACATCCAAATTTTTTAAAGAAAACCAAGGTGTTTTTTGCGAAGTGCCTACCTGTAGATTTTGGCCTCTAACTCAGCCGGCACCTAGGGAAACCTACCAAACCTGTGCATTTCTGAAAACTAGAGACCTAGGGGAATCCAAGATGGGATGACTTGTGGGGCTCGGACCAGGTTCTGTTACCCAGAATCCTTTGCAAACCTCAAAATTTGGCTAAAAAAACACATGTTCCTCACATTTCTGTGGCAGAAAGGTCTGGAATCTGAGAGGAGCCACAAATTTCCTTCCAGCCAGCGTTCCCCCAAGTCTCCTGATAAAAATGATACCTCACTTGTGTGGGTAGGCCTAGCGCCCGCGACAGGAAACGCCCCAAAGCGCAACGTGGACACATCCAAATTTTTGAAAGAAAACAGAGGTGTTTTTTGCGAAGTGCCTACCTGTAGATTTTGGCCTCTAGCTCAGCCGGCACCTAGGGAAACCTACCAAACCTTTGCATTTCTGAAAACTAAAACTAGAGACCTAGGGGAATCCAAGATGGGGTGACTTGTGGGGCTCGGACCAGGTTCTGTTACCCAGAATCCTTTGCAAACCTCAAAATTTGGCTAAAAAACACATGTTCCTCATATTTCTGTGGCAGAAAGTTCTGGAATCTGAGAGGAGCCACAAATGTCCTTCCAGCCAGCGTTCCCCTAAGTCTCCCGATAAAAATGATACCTCACTTGTGTGGGTAGGCCTAGAGCCCGCGACAGGAAACGCCCCAAAGCGCAGCGTGGACACATCCACATTTTTGAAAGAAAACAGAGGTGTTTTTTGCGAAGTGCCTACCTGTAGATTTTGGCCTCTAGCTCAGCCAGCAACTAGGGAAACCTACCAAACCTGTGCATTTCTGAAAACTAGAGACCTAGGGGAATCCAAGACGGGGTGACTTGTGGGGCTCGGACCAGGTTCAGTTACCCAGAATCCTTTGCAAACCTCACAATTTGGCTAAAAAAACACATGTTCCTCACATTTCTGGGGAAGAAAGGTCTGGAATCTGAGATGAGCCACAAATTTCCTTCCAGCCAGCGTTCCCCCAAGTCTCCCGATAAAAATGATACCTCACTTGTGTGGGTAGGCCTAGCGCCCGCGACAGGAAACACCCCAAAGCGCAGCGTGGACACATCCAAATTTTTGAAAGAAAACAGAGGTGTTTTTTGCGAAGTGCCTACCTGTATATTTTGGCCTCTAGCTCAGCCGGCACCTAGGGAAACCTACCAAACCTGTGCTTTTATGAAAACTAGAGACCTAGGGGAATCCAAGATGGGGTGACTTGTGGGGCTCGGACCTGGTTCTGTTACCCAGAATCCTTTGCAAACCTCAAAATTTGGCTAAAAAAACACATATTCCTCACTTTTCTGTGGCAGAAAGTTCTGGAATCTGAGAGGAGCCACAAATGTCCTTCCACCCAGCATTCCCCCAAGTCTCCCGATAAAAATGATACCTCACTTGTGTGGGTAGGCCTAGCGCCCGCGACAGGAAACTCCCCAAAGCGCAGCGTGGACACATCCAAATTTTTGAAAGAAAACAGAGGTGTTTTTTGCGAAGTGCCTACCTGTATATTTTGGCCTCTAGCTCAGCCGGCACCTAGGGAAACCTACCAAACCTGTGCATTTATGAAAACTAGAGACCTAGGGGAATCCAAGATGGGGTGACTTGTGGGGCTCGGACCAGGTTCTGTTACACAGAATCCTTTGCAAACCTCAAAATTTGGCTAAAAAAACACATATTCCTCACTTTTCTGTGGCAGAAAGTTCTGGAATCTGAGAGGAGCCACAAATTTCATTCCACCCAGCATTCCCCCAAGTCTCCCGATAAAAATGATACCTCACTTGTGTGGGTAGGACTAGCACCCGCGACAGGAAACGCCACAAGGCGCAGCGTGGACACATCCAAATTTTTGAAAGAAAACAGAGGTGTTTTTTGCGAAGTGCCTACCTGTAGATTTTGGCCTCTAGCTCAGCCAGCAACTAGGGAAACCTACCAAACCTGTGCATTTCTGAAAACTAGAGACCTAGGGGAATCCAAGACGGGGTGACTTGTGTGGCTCGGACCAGGTTCTGTTACCCAGAATCCTTTGCAAACCTCACAATTTGGCTAAAAAAACACATGTTCCTCACATTTCTGGGGAAGAAAGGTCTGGAATCTGAGATGAGCCACAAATTTCCTTCCAGCCAGCTTTCCCCCAAGTCTCCCGATAAAAATGATACCTCACTTGTGTGGGTAGGCCTAGCGCCCGCGACAGGAAACACCCCAAAGCGCAGCGTGGACACATCCAAATTTTTGAAAGAAAACAGAGGTGTTTTTTGCGAAGTGCCTACCTGTATATTTTGGCCTCTAGCTCAGCCGGCACCTAGGGAAACCTACCAAACCTGTGCATTTATGAAAACTAGAGACCTAGGGGAATCCAAGATGGGGTGACTTGTGGGGCTCGGACCAGGTTCTGTTACCCAGAATCCTTTGCAAACCTCAAAATTTGGCTAAAAAAACACATATTCCTCACTTTTCTGTGGCAGAAAGTTCTGGAATCTGAGAGGAGCCACAAATGTCCTTCCACCCAGCATTCCCCCAAGTCTCCCGATAAAAATGATACCTCATTTGTGTGGGTAGGCCTAGCGCCCGCGACAGGAAACGCCCCAAAGCGCAGCGTGGACACATCCAAATATTTGAAAGAAAACAGAGGTGTTTTTTGCGAAGTGCCTACCTGTATATTTTGGCCTCTAGCTCAGCCGGCACCTAGGGAAACCTACCAAACCTGTGCATTTATGAAAACTAGAGACCTAGGGGAATCCAAGATGGGGTGACTTGTGGGGCTCGGACCAGGTTCTGTTACACAGAATCCTTTGCAAACCTCAAAATTTGGCTAAAAAAACACATGTTCCTCACATTTCTGTGGCAGAAAGGTCTGGAATCTGAGAGGAGCCACAAATTTCCTTCCAGCCAGCGTTCCCCCAAGTCTCCTGATAAAAATGATACCTCACTTGTGTGGGTAGGCCTAGCGCCCGCGACAGGAAACGCCCCAAAGCGCAACGTGGACACATCCAAATTTTTGAAAGAAAACAGAGGTGTTTTTTGCGAAGTGCCTACCTGTAGATTTTGGCCTCTAGCTCAGCCGGCACCTAGGGAAACCTACCAAACCTGTGCATTTCTGAAAACTAAAACTAGAGACCTAGGGGAATCCAAGATGGGGTGACTTGTGGGGCTCGGACCAGGTTCTGTTACCCAGAATCCTTTGCAAACCTCACAATTTGGCTAAAAAAACACATGTTCCTCACATTTCTGGGGAAGAAAGGTCTGGAATCTGAGATGAGCCACAAATTTCCTTCCAGCCAGCGTTCCCCCAAGTCTCCCGATAAAAATGATACCTCACTTGTGTGGGTAGGCCTAGCGCCCGCGACAGGAAACACCCCAAAGCGCAGCGTGGACACATCCAAATTTTTGAAAGAAAACAGAGGTGTTTTTTGCGAAGTGCCTACCTCTATATTTTGGCCTCTAGCTCAGCCGGCACCTAGGGAAACCTACCAAACCTGTGCATTTATGAAAACTAGAGACCTAGGGGAATCCAAGATGGGGTGACTTGTGGGGCTCGGACCAGGTTCTGTTACCCAGAATCCTTTGCAAACCTCAAAATTTGGCTAAAAAAACACATATTCCTCACTTTTCTGTGGCAGAAAGTTCTGGAATCTGAGAGGAGCCACAAATGTCCTTCCACCCAGCATTCCCCCAAGTCTCCCGATAAAAATGATACCTCATTTGTGTGGGTAGGCCTAGCGCCCGCGACAGGAAACGCCCCAAAGCGCAGCGTGGACACATCCAAATTTTTGAAAGAAAACAGAGGTGTTTTTTGCGAAGTGCCTACCTGTATATTTTGACCTCTAGCTCAGCCGGCACCTAGGGAAACCTACCAAACCTGTGCATTTATGAAAACTAGAGACCTAGGGGAATCCAAGATGGGGTGACTTGTGGGGCTCGGACCAGGTTCTGTTACACAGAATCCTTTGCAAACCTCAAAATTTGGCTAAAAAAACACATGTTCCTCACATTTCTGTGGCAGAAAGGTCTGGAATCTGAGAGGAGCCACAAATTTCCTTCCAGCCAGCGTTCCCCCAAGTCTCCTGATAAAAATGATACCTCACTTGTGTGGGTAGGCCTAGCGCCCGCGACAGGAAACGCCCCAAAGCGCAACGTGGACACATCCAAATTTTTGAAAGAAAACAAAGGTGTTTTTTGCGAAGTGCCTACCTGTAGATTTTGGCCTCTAGCTCAGCCGGCACCTAGGGAAACCTACCAAACCTGTGCATTTCTGAAAACTAAAACTAGAGACCTAGGGGAATCCAAGATGGGGTGACTTGTGGGGCTCGGACCAGGTTCTGTTACCCAGAATCCTTTACAAACCTCAAAATTTGGCTAAAAAAACACATGTTCCTCATATTTCTGTGGCAGAAAGTTCTGGAATCTGAGAGGAGCCACAAATGTCCTTCCAGCCAGCGTTCCCCTAAGTCTCCCGATAAAAATGATACCTCACTTGTGTGGGTAGGCCTAGGGCCCGCGACAGGAAAAGCCCCAAAGCGCAGCGTGGACACATCCACATTTTTGAAAGAAAACAGAGGTGTTTTTTGCGAAGTGCCTACCTGTAGATTTTGGCCTCTAGCTCAGCCAGCAACTAGGGAAACCTACCAAACCTGTGCATTTCTGAAAACTAGAGACCTAGGGGAATCCAAGACGGGGTGACTTGTGGGGCTCGGACCAGGTTCTGTTACCCAGAATCCTTTGCAAACCTCACAATTTGGCTAAAAAAACACATGTTCCTCACATTTCTGGGGAAGAAAGGTCTGGAATCTGAGATGAGCCACAAATTTCCTTCCAGCCAGCGTTCCCCCAAGTCTCCCGATAAAAATGATACCTCACTTGTGTGGGTAGGCCTAGCGCCCGCGACAGGAAACACCCCAAAGCGCAACGTGGACACATCCAAATTTTTGAAAGAAAACAGAGGTGTTTTTTGCGAAGTGCCTACCTGTATATTTTGGCCTCTAGCTCAGCCGGCACCTAGGGAAACCTACCAAACCTGTGCATTTATGAAAACTAGAGACCTAGGGGAATCCAAGATGGGGTGACTTGTGGGGCTCGGACCTGGTTCTGTTACCCAGAATCCTTTGCAAACCTCAAAATTTGGCTAAAAAAACACATATTCCTCACTTTTCTGTGGCAGAAAGTTCTGGAATCTGAGAGGAGCCACAAATGTCCTTCCACCCAGCATTCCCCCAAGTCTCCCGATAAAAATGATACCTCACTTGTGTGGGTAGGCCTAGCGCCCGCGACAGGAAACGCCCCAAAGCGCAGCGTGGACACATCCAAATTTTTGAAAGAAAACAGAGGTGTTTTTTGCGAAGTGCCTACCTGTATATTTTGGCCTCTAGCTCAGCCGGCACCTAGGGAAACCTACCAAACCTGTGCATTTATGAAAACTAGAGACCTAGGGGAATCCAAGATGGGGTGACTTGTGGGGCTCGGACCAGGTTCTGTTACACAGAATCCTTTGCAAACCTCAAAATTTGGCTAAAAAAACACATATTCCTCACTTTTCTGTGGCAGAAAGTTCTGGAATCTGAGAGGAGCCACAAATTTCATTCCACCCAGCATTCCCCCAAGTCTCCCGATAAAAATGATACCTCACTTGTGTGGGTAGGACTAGCACCCGCGACAGGAAACGCCACAAGGCGCAGCGTGGACACATCCAAATTTTTGAAAGAAAACAGAGGTGTTTTTTGCGAAGTGCCTACCTGTAGATTTTGGCCTCTAGCTCAGCCAGCAACTAGGGAAACCTACCAAACCTGTGCATTTCTGAAAACTAGAGACCTAGGGGAATCCAAGACGGGGTGACTTGTGTGGCTCGGACCAGGTTCTGTTACCCAGAATCCTTTGCAAACCTCACAATTTGGCTAAAAAAACACATGTTCCTCACATTTCTGGGGAAGAAAGGTCTGGAATCTGAGATGAGCCACAAATTTCCTTCCAGCCAGCGTTCCCCCAAGTCTCCCGATAAAAATGATACCTCACTTGTGTGGGTAGGCCTAGCGCCCGCGACAGGAAACACCCCAAAGCGCAGCGTGGACACATCCAAATTTTTGAAAGAAAACAGGTGTTTTTTGCGAAGTGCCTACCTGTAGATTTTGGCCTCTAGCTCAGCCGGCACCTAGGGAAACCTACCAAACCTGTGCATTTATGAAAACTAGAGACCTAGGGGAATCCAAGATGGGGTGACTTGTGGGGCTCGGACCTGGTTCTGTTACCCAGAATCCTTTGCAAACCTCAAAATTTGGCTACAAAAACACATATTCCTCACTTTTCTGTGGCAGAAAGTTCTGGAATCTGAGAGGAGCCACAAATGTCCTTCCACCCAGCATTCCCCCAAGTCTCCCGATAAAAATGATACCTCACTTGTGTGGGTAGGCCTAGCGCCCGCGACAGGAAACGCCCCAAAGCGCAGCGTGGACACATCCAAATTTTTGAAAGAAAACAGAGGTGTTTTTTGCGAAGTGCCTACCTGTATATTTTGGCCTCTAGCTCAGCCGGCACCTAGGGAAACCTACCAAACCTGTGCATTTATGAAAACTAGAGACCTAGGGGAATCCAAGATGGGGTGACTTGTGGGGCTCGGACCAGGTTCTGTTACACAGAATCCTTTGCAAACCTCAAAATTTGGCTAAAAAAACACATATTCCTCACTTTTCTGTGGCAGAAAGTTCTGGAATCTGAGAGGAGCCACAAATTTCATTCCACCCAGCATTCCCCCAAGTCTCCCGATAAAAATGATACCTCACTTGTGTGGGTAGGACTAGCACCCGCGACAGGAAACGCCACAAGGCGCAGCGTGGACACATCCAAATTTTTGAAAGAAAACAGAGGTGTTTTTTGCGAAGTGCCTACCTGTAGATTTTGGCCTCTAGCTCAGCCAGCAACTAGGGAAACCTACCAAACCTGTGCATTTCTGAAAACTAGAGACCTAGGGGAATCCAAGACGGGGTGACTTGTGTGGCTCGGACCAGGTTCTGTTACCCAGAATCCTTTGCAAACCTCACAATTTGGCTAAAAAAACACATGTTCCTCACATTTCTGGGGAAGAAAGGTCTGGAATCTGAGATGAGCCACAAATTTCCTTCCAGCCAGCGTTCCCCCAAGTCTCCCGATAAAAATGATACCTCACTTGTGTGGGTAGGCCTAGCGCCCGCGACAGGAAACACCCCAAAGCGCAGCGTGGACACATCCAAATTTTTGAAAGAAAACAGAGGTGTTTTTTGCGAAGTGCCTACCTGTAGATTTTGGCCTCTAGCTCAGCCGGCACCTAGGGAAACCTACCAAACCTGTGCATTTATGAAAACTAGAGACCTAGGGGAATCCAAGATGGGGTGACTTGTGGGGCTCGGACCAGGTTCTGTTACCCAGAATCCTTTGCAAACCTCAAAATTTGGCTAAAAAAACACATATTCCTCACTTTTCTGTGGCAGAAAGTTCTGGAATCTGAGAGGAGCCACAAATTTCCTTCCACCCAGCATTCCCCCAAGTCTCCCGATAAAAATGATACCTCACTTGTGTGGATAGGCCTAGCACCCGCGACAGGAAACGCCCTAACGCGCAGCGTGGACACATCCAAATTTTTGAAAGAAAACAGAGGTGTTTTTTGCGAAGTGCCTACCTGTAGATTTTGGCCTCTAGCTCAGCCACCAGCTAGGGAAACCTACCAAACCTGTGCATTTCTGAAAACTAGAGACCTAGGGGAATCCAAGATGGGGTGACTTGTGGGGCTCAGACCAGGTTCTGTTACCCAGAATCCTTTCCAAACCTCAAAATTTGGCTGAAAAAACACATGTTCTTCACATTTCTGTGGCAGAAAGGTCTGGAATCTGAGAGGAGCCACAAATTTCCTTCCAGCCAGCGTTCCCCCAATTCTCCCGATAAAAATGATACCTCACTTGTGTGGGTAAGCCTAGCGCCCGCAACAGGAAACGCCCCAAAGCGCAGCGTGGACACATCCAAATTTTTAAAAGAAAACCAAGGTGTTTTTTGCAAAGTGCCTACCTGTAGATTTTGGCCTCTAACTCAGCCGGCACCTAGGGAAACCTACCAAATCTGTGCATTTCTGAAAACTAGAGACCTAGGGGAATCCAAGATGGGATGACTTGTGGGGCTCGGACCAGGTTCTGTTACCCAGAATCCTTTGCAAACCTCAAAATTTGGCTAAAAAAACACATGTTCCTCACATTTCTGTGGCAGAAAGGTCTGGAATCTGAGAGGAGCCACAAATTTCCTTCCAGCCAGCGTTCCCCCAAGTCTCCTGATAAAAATGATACCTCACTTGTGTGGGTAGGCCTAGCGCCCGCGACAGGAAACGCCCCAAAGCGCAACGTGGACACATCCAAATATTTGAAAGAAAACAGAGGTGTTTTTTGCGAAGTTCCTATCTGTAGATTTTGGACTCTAGCTCAGCCGGCACCTAGGGAAACCTAACAAACCTGTGCATTTCTGAAAACTAGAGACCAAGGGGAATCCAAGGAGGGGTGACTTACGGGGCTCGAACCAGGTTCTGTTACCCAGAATCCTATGCAAACCTCAAAATTTGGCAAAAAAATCACATGTTCCTCACATTTCTGTGGCAGAAAGTTCTGGAATCTGAGAGGAGCCACAAATTTCCTTCCACCCAGCATTCCCCCAAGTCTCCCGATAAAAATGATACCTCACTTGTGTGGATAGGCCTAGCACCCGCGACAGGAAACGCCCTAACGCGCAGCGTGGACACATCCAAATTTTTGAAAGAAAACAGAGGTGTTTTTTGCGAAGTGCCTACCTGTAGATTTTGGCCTCTAGCT
Organism: Pleurodeles waltl; assembly: GCF_031143425.1. NCBI lineage: Eukaryota > Metazoa > Chordata > Amphibia > Caudata > Salamandridae > Pleurodeles > Pleurodeles waltl. The sequence continues at coordinate 2,220,858 of NW_027150399.1, read as the reverse complement.
CAGCCACCAGCTAGGGAAACCTACCAAACCTGTGCATTTCTGAAAACTAGAGACCTAGGGGAATCCAAGATGGGGTGACTTGTGGGGCTCGGACCAGGTTCTGTTACCCAGAATCCTTTGCAAACCTCAAAATTTGGCTAAAAAAACACATATTCCTCACTTTTCTGTGGCAGAAAGTTCTGGAATCTGAGAGGAGCCACAAATGTCCTTCCGCCCAGCATTCCCCCAAGTCTCCCGATAAAAATGATACCTCACTTGTGTGGGTAGGCCTAGCGCCCGCGACAGGAAACGCCCCAAAGCGCAGCGTGGACACATCCAAATTTTTGAAAGAAAACAGAGGTGTTTTTTGCGAAGTGCCTACCTGTATATTTTGGCCTCTAGCTCAGCCGGCACCTAGGGAAAACTACCAAACCTGTGCATTTATGAAAACTAGAGACCTAGGGGAATCCAAGATGGGGTGACTTGTGGGGCTCGGACCAGGTTCTGTTACACAGAATCCTTTACAAACCTCAAAATTTGGCTAAAAAAACACATATTCCTCACTTTTCTGTGGCAGAAAGTTCTGGAATCTGAGAGGAGCCACAAATTTCATTCCACCCAGCATTCCCCCAAGTCTCCCGATAAAAATTATACCTCACTTGTGTGGGTAGGACTAGCACCCGCGACAGGAAACGCCACAAGGCGCAGCGTGGACACATCCAAATTTTTGAAAGAAAACAGAGGTGTTTTTTGCGAAGTGCCTACCTGTAGATTTTGGCCTCTAGCTCAGCCAGCACCTAGGGAAACGTACCAAACCTGTGCATTTCTGAATACTAGAGACCTAGGGGAATCCAAGATGGGGTGACTTGTGGGGCTCGGACCAGGTTCTGTTACCCAGAATCCTTTGCAAACCTCAAAATTTGGCTAAAAAAACACATATTCCTCACTTTTCTGTGGCAGAAAGTTCTGGAATCTGAGAGGAGCCACAAATTTCCTTCCACCCAGCATTCCCCCAAGTCTCCCGATAAAAATGATACCTCACTTGTGTGGGTAGGCCTAGCACCCGCGACAGGAAACGCCCCAACGCGCAGCGTGGACACATCCACATTTTTGAAAGAAAACAGAGGTGTTTTTTGCGAAGTGCCTACCTGTAGATTTTGGCCTCTAGCTCAGCCACCAGCTAGGGAAACCTACCAAACCTGTGCATTTCTGAAAACTAGAGACCTAGGGGAATCCAAGATGGGGTGACTTGTGGGGCTCGGACCAGGTTCTGTTACCCAGAATCCTTTCCAAACCTCAAAATTTGGCTGAAAAAACACATGTTCTTCACATTTCTGTGGCAGAAAGGTCTGGAATCTGAGAGGAGCCACAAATTTCCTTCCAGCCAGCGTTCCCCCAAGTCTCCCGATAAAAATGATACCTCACTTGTGTGGGTAAGCCTAGCGCCCGCAACAGGAAACGCCCCAAAGCGCAGCGTGGACACATCCAAATTTTTAAAAGAAAACCAAGGTGTTTTTTGCGAAGTGCCTACCTGTAGATTTTGGCCTCTAACTCAGCCGGCACCTAGGGAAACCTACCAAATCTGTGCATTTCTGAAAACTAGAGACCTAGGGGAATCCAAGATGGGATGACTTGTGGGGCTCGGACCAGGTTCTGTTACCCAGAATCCTTTGCAAACCTCAAAATTTGGCTAAAAAAACACATGTTCCTCACATTTCTGTAGCAGAAAGGTCTGGAATCTGAGAGGAGCCACAAATTTCCTTCCAGCCAGCGTTCCCCCAAGTCTCCTGATAAAAATGATACCTCACTTGTGTGGGTAGGCCTAGCGCCCGCGACAGGAAACGCCCCAAAGCGCAACGTGGACACATCCAAATATTTGAAAGAAAACAGAGGTGTTTTTTGCGAAGTTCCTATCTGTAGATTTTGGACTCTAGCTCAGCCGGCACCTAGGGAAACCTAACAAACCTGTGCATTTCTGAAAACTAGAGACCAAGGGGAATCCAAGGAGGGGTGACTTACGGGTCTCGAACCAGGTTCTGTTACCCAGAATCCTATGCAAACCTCAAAATTTGGCAAAAAAATCACATGTTCCTCACATTTCCGTGGCAGAAAGTTCTGGAATCTGAGAGGAGCCACAAATTTCCTTCCAGCCAGTGTTCCCCCAAGTCTCCCGATAAAAATGATACCTCACTTGGGTGGGTAGGCCTAGCGCCCGCGACAGGAAACGCCCCAAAGCGCAACGTGGACACATCCAAATATTTGAAAGAAAACAGAGGTGTTTTTTGCGAAGTGCCTATCTGTAGATTTTGGACTCTAGCTCAGCCGGCACCTAGGGAAACCTACCATACCTGTGCATTTCTGAAAACTAGAGACCTAGGGGAATCCAAGATGGGGTGACTTGTGGGGCTCGGACCAGGATCTGTTACCCAGAATCCTTTGCAAACCTCAAAATTTGGCTAAAAAAACACATGTTCCTCACATTTCTGTGGCAGAAAGTTCTGGAATCTGAGAGGAGCCACAAATTTCCTTGCACCCAGCGTTCCCCCAAGTCTCCCGATAAAAATTATACCTCACTTGTGTGGGTAGGCCTAGCGCCCGCGACAGGAAACGCCCAAAAACGCAACGTGGACACATCCAAATTTTTGAAAGAAAACAGAGGTGTTTTTTGCGAAGTGCCTAACTGTAGATTTTGGCCTCTAGCTCAGCCGGCACCTAGGGAAACCTACCAAACCTGTGCATTTCTGAAAACTAAAACTAGAGACCTAGGGGAATCCAAGATGGGGTGACTTGTGGGGCTCGGACCAGGTTCTGTTACCCAGAATCCTTTGCAAACCTCAAAATTTGGCTAAAAAAACACATGTTCCTCACATTTCTGTGGTAGAAAGTTCTGGAATCTGAGAGGAGCCACAAATTTCCTTCCACCCAGCGTTCCCCCAAGTCTCCCGATAAAAATGATACCTCACTTGTGTGGGTAAGCCTAGAGCCTGCGACAGGAAATGCCCCAAAGCGCAGCGTGGACACATCCACATTTTTGAAAGAAAACAGAGGTGTTTTTTGCGAAGTGCCTACCTGTAGATTTTGGCCTCTAGCTCAGCCAGCACCTAGGGAAACCTACCAAACCTGTGCATTTCTGAAAACTAGAGACCTAGGGAAATCCAAGACGGGGTGACTTGTGGGGCTCGGACCAGGTTCTGTTACCCAGAATCCTTTGCAAACCTCACAATTTGGCTAAAAAAACACATGTTCCTCACATTTCTGGGGAAGAAAGGTCTGGAATCTGAGAGGAGCCACAAATTTCCTTCCAGCCAGCGTTCCCCCAAGTCTCCCGATAAAAATGATACCTCACTTGTGTGGGTAGGCATAGCGCCCGCGACAGGAAACACCCCAAAGCGCAGCATGGACACATCCACATTTTTTAAAGAAAACAGAGGTGTTTTTTGCGAAGTGCTTACCTGTAGATTTTGGCCTCTAGCTCAGCCGGCACCTAGGGAAACCTAACAAACCTGTGCATTTCTGAAAACTAGAGACCTAGGGGAATCCAAGGAGGGGTGACTTGCGGGGCTCGGACCAGGTTCTGTTACACAGAATCCTTTTCAAACCTCAAAATTTGGCTAAAAAAACACATGTTCCTCACTTTTCTGTGGCAGAAAGTTCTGGAATCTGAGAGGAGCCACAAATTTCCTTCCACCCAGCATTCCCCCAAGTCTCCCGATAAAAATGATACCTCACTTGTGTGGGTAGGCCTAGCGGCCGTGACAAGAAAAGCCCCAAAGCGCAGCATTGATACATCCAAATTTTTTAAAGAAAACAGAGGTGTTTTTTGCGAAGTGCCTCCCTGTAGATTTTGGCCTCTAGCTCAGCCGGCACCTAGGGAAACCTAACAAACCTGTGCATTTCTGAAAACTAGAGACCAAGGGTAATCCAAGGAGGGGTGACTTACGGGGCTCGGACCAGGTTCTGTTACCCAGAATCCTATGCAAACCTCAAAATTTGTCAAAAAAATCACATGTTCCTCACATTTCTGTGGCAGAAGTTCTGGAATCTGAGAGGAGCCACATATTTCCTTCCACCCAGCGTTCCCCCAAGTCTCCCGATAAAAATGATACCTCACTTGTGTGGGTAGGCCTAGCGCCCGCGACAGGAAACACCCCAAAGCGCAGCGTGGACACATCCAAATTTTTGAAAGAAAACAGAGGTGTTTTTTGCGAAGTGCCTACCTGTATATTTTGGCCTCTAGCTCAGCCGGCACCTAGGGAAACCTAACAAACCTGTGCATTTCTGAAAACTAGAGACCTAGGGGAATCCAAGATGGGGTGACTTGTGGGGCTCGGACCAGGTTCTGTTACCCAGAATCCTTTGCAAACCTCAAAAATTGGCTAAGAAAACACATGTTCCTCACATTTCTGTGGCAGAAAGTTCTGGAATCTGAGAGGAGCCACAAATTTCCTTCCACCCAGCGTTCCCCCAAGTCTCCCAATAAAAATGATACCTCACTTGTGTGGGTAGGCCTAGCGCCCGCGACAGGAAACGCCCAAAAACGCAACGTGGACACATCCAAATTTTTTAAAGAAAACAGAGGTGTTTTTTGCGAAGTGCCTACCTGTAGTTTTTGGCCTCTAGCTCAGCCGGCACCTAGGGAAACCTACCAAACCTGTGCATTTCTGAAAACTAAAACTAGAGACCTAGGGGAATCCAAGATGGGGTGACTTGTGGGGCTCGGACCAGGTTCTGTTACCCAGAATCCTTTGCAAACCTCAAAATTTGGCTAAAAAAACACATGTTCCTCATATTTTTGTGGCAGAAAGTTCTGGAATCTGAGAGGAGCCACAAATTTCGTTCCAGCCAGCGTTCCCCCAAGTCTCCCGATAAAAATGATACCTCACTTGTGTGAGTAGGCCTAGAGCCCGCGACAGGAAACACCCCAAAGCGCAGCGTGGACACATCCACATTTTTTAAAGAAAACAGAGGTGTTTTTTGCGAAGTGCCTACCTGTAGATTTTGGCCTCTAGCTCAGCCGGCACCTAGGGAAACTTACCAAACCTGTGCATTTCTGAAAACTAGAGACCTAGGGGAATCCAAGATGGGGGTGATTTGTGGGGCTCGGACCAGGTTCTGTTACGCAGAATCCTTTGCAAGCCTCAAAATTTGGCTGAAAAAACTCATGTTCCTCACATTTCTGTGGCAGAAAGTTCTGGAATATGAGAGGAGCCACAAATTTCCTTCCAGCCAGCGTTCCCCCAAGTCTCCCGATAAAAATGATACCTCACTTGTGTGGGTAGGCCTAGCGCCCGTGACAGGAAACGACCCAAAGCGCAACGTGGACACATCCAAATATTTGATAGAAAACAGAGGTGTTTTTTGCGAAGTGCCTATCTGTAGATTTTGGCCTCTAGCTCAGCCGGCACCTAGGGAAACCTACCAAACCTGTGCATTTCTGAAAACTAGAGACCTAGGGGAACACAAGATGGGGTGACTTGTGGGGCTCGGACCAGGTTCTGTTACCCAGAATCCTTTGCAAACCTCAAAATTTGGCTGAAAAAACACATGTTCCTCACATTTCTGTGGCAGAAAGTTCTGGAATCTGAGAGGAGCCACAAATTTCCTTCCACCCAGTGTTCCCCCAAGTCTCCCGATAAAAATGATACCTCACTTGTGTGGGTAGGCCTAGCGCCCGCGACAGAAAACGCCCCAAAGCGCAGCGTGGACACATCCACATTTTTTAAAGAAAACAGAGGTGTTTTTTGCGAAGTGCCTACCTGTAGATTTTGGCCTCTAGCTCAGCCGGCACCTAGGGAAACCTATCAAACCTGTGCATTTCTGAAAACTAGAGACCTAGGGGAATCCAAGGAGGGGTTACTTGTGGGGCTCGGACCAGGTTCTGTTACCCAGAATCCTTTGCAAACCTCAAAATTTGGCTAAAAAAACACATATTCCTCACTTTTCTGTGGAAGAAAGTTCTGGAATCTGAGAGGAGCCACAAATTTCCTTCCACCCAGCATTCCCCCAAGTCTCCCGATAAAAATGATACCTCACTTGTGTGGGTAGGCCTAGCACCCACGACAGGAAACGCCACAAGGCGCAGCGTGGACACATCCAAATTTTTGAAAGAAAACAGAGGTGTTTTTTGCGAAGTGCCTACCTGTAGATTTTGGCCTCTAGCTCAGCCAGCACCTAGGGAAACCTACCAAACCTGTGCATTTCTGAAAACTAGAGTCCTAATGGAATCCAAGATGGGGTGACGTGTGGGGCTCGGACCAGGTTCTGTTACCCAGAATCCTTTCCAAACCTCAAAATTTGGCTGAAAAAACACATGTTCCTCACATTTCTGTGGCAGAAAGGTCTGGAATCTGAGAGGAGCCACAAATTTCCGTCCAGCCAGCGTTCCCCCAAGTCTCCCGATAAAAATGATACCTCATTTGTGTGGGTAAGCCTAGCGCCTGCGACAGGAAACGCCCCAAAGCGCAGCGTGGACACATCCAAAATTTTGAAAGAAAACCGAGGTGTTTTTTGCGAAGTGCCTACCTGTAGATTTTGGCCTCTAACTCAGCCGGCACCTAGGGAAACCTACCAAACCTGTGCATTTCTGAAAACTAGAGACCTAGGGGAATCCAAGATGGTGTGACTTGTGGGGCTCGGACCAGGTTCTGTTATCCAGAATCATTTACAAACCTCAAAATTTGGTTAAAAAACACATGTTCCTCATATTTCTGTGGCAGAAAGTTCTGGAATCTGAGAGGAGCCACAAATTTCCTTCCAGCCAGCGTTCCCCCAAGTCTCCCGATAAAAATGATACCTCACTTGTGTGAGTAGGCCTAGAGCCCGCAACAGAAAACGCCCCAAAGCGCAGCGTGGACACATCCACATTTTTTAAAGAAAACAGAGGTGTTTTTTGCAAAGTGCCTACCTGTAGATTTTGGCCTCTAGCTCAGCCGGCACCTAGGGAAACTTACCAAACCTGTGCATTTCTGAAAACTAGAGACCTAGGGGAATCCAAGATGGGGGTGATTTGTGGGGCTCGGACCAGGTTCTGTTACCCAGAATCCTTTGCAAGCCTCAAAATTTGGCTGAAAAAACTCATGTTCCTCACATTTCTGTGGCAGAAAGTTGTGGAATCTGAGAGGAGCCACAAATTTCCTTCCAGCCAGCATTCCCCCAAGTCTCCTGATAAAAATGATACCTCACTTGTGTGGGTAGGCCTAGCGCCCGCGACAGGAAATGCCCCAAAGCGCAGCATCCAAATTTCCACATCCAAATTTTTGAAAGAAAACAGAGGTGTTTTTTGCGAAGTGCCTACCTGTAGATTTTTGCCTCTAAGTCAGCCGGCACCTAGGGAAACCTACCAAACCTGTGCATTTCTGAAAACTAGACACCTAGGGGAATCCAAGATGGGGTGACTTGTGGGGCTCGGACCAGTTTCTGTTACCCAGAATCCTTTGCAAACCACAATATTTGGCTAAAAAAACACATGTTCCTCACATTTCTGAGGCAGAAAGGCCTGGAATCTGAGAGGAGCCACAAATTTCCTTCCACCCAGCGTTCCCCCAAGTCTCCCGATAAAAATGATACCTCACTTTTGTGGGTAGGCCTAGCGCCCGCGACAGGAAACGCCCCAAAGTGCAGCATGGACACATCCAAATTTTTTAAAGCAAACAGAGGTGTTTTTTTGCGAAGTGCCTACCTGTAGATTTTTTCCTCTAAGTCAGCCGGCACCTAGGGAAACCTACCAAACCTGTGCATTTCTGAAAACTAGAGACCTAGGGGAATCCAAGATGGGGTGACTTGTGGGGCTCGGACCAGTTTCTGTTACCCAGAATCCTTTGCAAACCTCAAAATTTGGCTAAAAAAACACATGTTCCTCACATTTCTGTGGCAGAAAGGTCTGGAATCTGAGAGGAGCCACAAATTTCCTTCCAGCCAGCGTTCCCCCAAGTCTCCTGATAAAAATGATACCTCACTTGTTTGGGTAGGCCTAGCGCCCGCGACAGGAAACGACCCAAAGAGCAGCGTGGACACATCCAAATTTTTGAAAGAAAACAGAGGTGTTTTTTGCGAAGTGCCTACCTGTAGATTTTGGCCTCTAGCTCACCGGCACCTAGGGAAACCTACCAAACCTGTGCATTTCTGAAAACTAGAGACCTAGGGGATTCCAAGATGGGGTGACTTGTGGGGCTCGGACCAGGTTCTGTTACCCAGAATCCTTTGCAAACCTCAAAATTTGGCTAAAAAAACACATGTTCCTCACATTTCTGTGGCAGAAAGTTCTGGAATCTGAGAGGAGCCACAAAGATCCTTCCTCCCAGCGTTCCCCCAAGTCTCCCGATAAAAATGATACCTCACTTGTGTGGGTAGGCCTAGCGCCCGCGACAGGAGACGCCCTAAAGCGCAACGTGGACACATCCAAATTTTTGAAAGAAAACCGAGGTGTTTTTGCGAAGTGCCTACCTGTAGTTTTTGGCCTCTAACTCAGCCGGCACCTAGGGAAACCTACCAAACCTGTGCATTTCTGAAAACTAGAGACCTAGGGGAATCCAAGGAGGGGTGACTTGTGGGGCTCGGACCAGGTTCTGTTACCCAGAATCATTTGCAAACCTCAAAATGTGGCTAAAAATACACATGTTCCTCATATTTCTGTGGCAGAAAGTTCTGGAATCTGAGAGGAGCCACAAATTTCCTTCCAGCCAGCGTTTCCCCAAGTCTCCCGATAATAATGTTACCTCACTTGTGTGGGTAGGCCTAGAGCCCGCGACAGGAAACTCCCCAAAGCACAGCGTGGACACATCCAAATTTTTTAAAGAAAACAGAGGTGTTTTTTGCAAAGTGCCTACCTGTAGATTTTGGCCTCTAGCTCAGCCGGCACCTAGGGAAACCTAACAAACCTGTGCATTTCTGAAAACTAGTGACCTAGGGGAATCCAAGATGGGGTGACTTGTGGGGCTCGGACCAGGTTCTGTTACCCAGAATCCTTTGCAAACCTCAAAATTTGGCTAAAAAAACACATGTTCCTCACATTTCTGTGGCAGAAAGTTCTGGAATCTGAGAGGAGCCACAAATTTCCTTCCAGCCAGCGTTCCACCAAGTCTCCCGATAAAAATGATACCTCACTTGTGTGGGTAGGCCTAGCGCCCGCGACAGGAAACGACCCAAAGCCCAGCGTGGACACATCCAAATTTTTGAAAGAAAACAGAGGTGTTTTTTTGCGAAGTGCCAACCTGTAGATTTTGGCCTCTAGCTCAGCCGGCACATAGGGAAACCTACCAAACCTGTGCATTTCTGAAAACTAGAGACCTAGGGGAATCCAAGATGGGGTGACTTGTGAGCCTCGGACCAGGTTCTGTTACCCAGAATCCTTTGTAAACCTCAAAATTTGGCTAAAAAAACACATGTTCCTCACATTTCTGTGGCAGAAAGTTCTGGAATCTGAGAGGAGCCACAAATTTCATTCCAGCCAGCGTTCCCCCAAGTCTTCCGATAAAAATGATACCTCACTTGTGTGGGTAGGCCTAGGGCCCGCGACAGGAAATGCCCCAAAGCGCAGCGTGGACACATCCACATTTTTTAAAGAAAACAGAGCTGTTTTTTGCGAAGTGCCTACCTGTAGATTTTGGCCTCTAGCTCAGCCGGCACCTAGGGAAACCTACCAAACCTGTGCATTTCTGAAAACTAGAGACCTAGGGGAATCCAAGATGGGGTGACTTGTGGGGCTCGGACCAAGTTCTGTTACCCAGAATCCTTTGCAAACCTCAAAATTTGGCTAAAAAAACACATGTTCCTCACATTTCTGTGGCAGAAAGTTCTGGAATCTGAGAGGAGCAACAAACTTCCTTCCTCCCAGCGTTCCCCCAAGTCTCCCGATAAAAATGATACCTCACTTGTGTGGGTAGGCCTAGCGCCCGCGACAGGAAACGCCCCAAAGCGCAACGTGGACACATCCAAATTTTTGAGAGAAAACCGAGGTGTTTTTTGCAAAGTGCCTACCTGTAGATTTTGGCCTCTAGCTCAGCCGGCACCTAGGGAAACCTTCCAAACCTGTGCATTTCTGAAAACTAGAGACCTAGGGGAATCCAAGATGGGGTGACTTGTGGGGCTCGGACCAGGTTCTGTTACCCAGAATCCTTTGCAAACCTCAAAATTAGGCTAAAAAAATACATGTTCCTCACATTTCTGTGGCAGAAAGTTCTGGAATCTGAGAGGAGCCACAAATTTCCTTCCACCCAGCTTTCCCCCAAGTCTCCCGATAAAAATGATACCTCACTTGTGTGAGTAGGCCTAGCGCCCGCGACAGGAACGCCCCAAAGCGCAACGTGGACACATCCTAGATTTTGAAAGAAAACAGAGGTGTTTTTTGCGAAGTGCCTACCTGTAAATTTTGGCCTCTAGCTCAGCCTGCACCTAGGGAAACCTACCAAACCAGTGCATTTCTGAAAACTAGAGACCTAGGGGAATCCAAGATGGGGTGACTTTTGGGGCTCGGACCAGGTTCTGTTATCCAGAATCATTTGCAAACCTCAAAATTTGGCTAAAAATACACATGTTCCTCATATTTCTGTGGCAGAAAGTTCTGGAATCTGAGAGGAGCCACAAATTTCCTTCCAGCCAGCGTTCCCCCAAGTCTCCCGATAAAAATGATACCTCACTTGTGTGGGTAGGCCTAGCGCCCGCGACAGGAAACGACCTAAAGCCCAGCATGGACACATCCACATTTTTTAAAGAAAACAGAGGTGTTTTTTTGCGAAGTGCCAACCTGTAGATTTTGGCCTCTAGCTCAGCCGGCACCTAGGGAAACCTACCAAACCTGTGCATTTCTGAAAACTAGAGACCTAGGGGAATCCAAGATGGGGTGACATGTGGGGCTCGGACCAGGTTCTGTTACCCAGAATCCTTTGCAAACCTCAGAATTTGGCTAAAAAAACACATGTTCCTCACATTTCTGTGGCAGAAAGTTCTGGAATCTGAGAGGAGCCACAAATTTCCTTCCAGCCAGCGTTCCCCCAAGTCTCCTGATAAAAATGATACCTCACTTGTTTGGGTAGGCCTAGCGCCCGCGACAGGAAACGACCCAAAGAGCAGCGTGGACACATCCAAATTTTTGAAAGAAAACAGAGGTGTTTTTTGCGAAGTGCCTACCTGTAGATTTTGGCCTCTAGCTCACCGGCACCTAGGGAAACCTACCAAACCTGTGCATTTCTGAAAACTAGAGACCTAGGGGATTCCAAGATGGGGTGACTTGTGGGGCTCGGACCAGGTTCTGTTACCCAGAATCCTTTGCAAACCTCAAAATTTGGCTAAAAAAACACATGTTCCTCACATTTCTGTGGCAGAAAGTTCTGGAATCTGAGAGGAGCCACAAAGATCCTTCCTCCCAGCGTTCCCCCAAGTCTCCCGATAAAAATGATACCTCACTTGTGTGGGTAGGCCTAGCGCCCGCGACTGGAGACGCCCTAAAGCGCAACGTGGACACATCCAAATTTTTGAAAGAAAACCGAGGTGTTTTTGCGAAGTGCCTACCTGTAGTTTTTGGCCTCTAACTCAGCCGGCACCTAGGGAAACCTACCAAACCTGTGCATTTCTGAAAACTAGAGACCTAGGGGAATCCAAGGTGGGGTGACTTGTGGGGCTCGGACCAGGTTCTGTTACCCAGAATCATTTGCAAACCTCAAAATGTGGCTAAAAATACACATGTTGCTCATATTTCTGTGGCAGAAAGTTCTGGAATCTGAGAGGAGCCACAAATTTCCTTCCAGCCAGCGTTTCCCCAAGTCTCCCGATAATAATGTTACCTCACTTGTGTGGGTAGGCCTAGAGCCCGCGACAGGAAACTCCCCAAAGCACAGCGTGGACACATCCAAATTTTTTAAAGAAAACAGAGGTGTTTTTTGCAAAGTGCCTACCTGTAGATTTTGGCCTCTAGCTCAGCCGGCACCTAGGGAAACCTAACAAACCTGTGCATTTCTGAAAACTAGTGACCTAGGGGAATCCAAGATGGGGTGACTTGTGGGGCTCGGACCAGGTTCTGTTACCCAGAATCCTTTGCAAACCTCAAAATTTGGCTAAAAAAACACATGTTCCTCACATTTCTGTGGCAGAAAGTTCTGGAATCTGAGAGGAGCCACAAATTTCCTTCCAGCCAGCGTTCCACCAAGTCTCCCGATAAAAATGATACCTCACTTGTGTGGGTAGGCCTAGCGCCCGCGACAGGAAACGACCCAAAGCCCAGCGTGGACACATCCAAATTTTTGAAAGAAAACAGAGGTGTTTTTTTGCGAAGTGCCAACCTGTAGATTTTGGCCTCTAGCTCAGCCGGCACATAGGGAAACCTACCAAACCTGTGCATTTCTGAAAACTAGAGACCTAGGGGAATCCAAGATGGGGTGACTTGTGAGCCTCGGACCAGGTTCTGTTACCCAGAATCCTTTGTAAACCTCAAAATTTGGCTAAAAAAACACATGTTCCTCACATTTCTGTGGCAGAAAGTTCTGGAATCTGAGAGGAGCCACAAATTTCATTCCAGCCAGCGTTCCCCCAAGTCTTCCGATAAAAATGATACCTCACTTGTGTGGGTAGGCCTAGGGCCCGCGACAGGAAATGCCCCAAAGCGCAGCGTGGACACATCCACATTTTTTAAAGAAAACAGAGCTGTTTTTTGCGAAGTGCCTACCTGTAGATTTTGGCCTCTAGCTCAGCCGGCACCTAGGGAAACCTACCAAACCTGTGCATTTCTGAAAACTAGAGACCTAGGGGAATCCAAGATGGGGTGACTTGTGGGGCTCGGACCAAGTTCTGTTACCCAGAATCCTTTGCAAACCTCAAAATTTGGCTAAAAAAACACATGTTCCTCACATTTCTGTGGCAGAAAGTTCTGGAATCTGAGAGGAGCAACAAACTTCCTTCCTCCCAGCGTTCCCCCAAGTCTCCCGATAAAAATGATACCTCACTTGTGTGGGTAGGCCTAGCGCCCGCGACAGGAAACGCCCCAAAGCGCAACGTGGACACATCCAAATTTTTGAGAGAAAACCGAGGTGTTTTTTGCAAAGTGCCTACCTGTAGATTTTGGCCTCTAGCTCAGCCGGCACCTAGGGAAACCTACCAAACCTGTGCATTTCTGAAAACTAGAGACCTAGGGGAATCCAAGATGGGGTGACTTGTGGGGCTCGGACCAGGTTCTGTTACCCAGAATCCTTTGCAAACCTCAAAATTAGGCTAAAAAAATACATGTTCCTCACATTTCTGTGGCAGAAAGTTCTGGAATCTGAGAGGAGCCACAAATTTCCTTCCACCCAGCTTTCCCCCAAGTCTCCCGATAAAAATGATACCTCACTTCTGTGAGTAGGCCTAGCGCCCGCGACAGGAACGCCCCAAAGCGCAACGTGGACACATCCTAGATTTTGAAAGAAAACAGAGGTGTTTTTTGCGAAGTGCCTACCTGTAAATTTTGGCCTCTAGCTCAGCCTGCACCTAGGGAAACCTACCAAACCAGTGCATTTCTGAAAACTAGAGACCTAGGGGAATCCAAGTTGGGGTGACTTTTGGGGCTCGGACCAGGTTCTGTTATCCAGAATCATTTGCAAACCTCAAAATTTGGCTAAAAATACACATGTTCCTCATATTTCTGTGGCAGAAAGTTCTGGAATCTGAGAGGAGCCACAAATTTCCTTCCAGCCAGCGTTCCCCCAAGTCTCCCGATAAAAATGATACCTCACTTGTGTGGGTAGGCCTAGCGCCCGCGACAGGAAACGACCTAAAGCCCAGCATGGACACATCCACATTTTTTAAAGAAAACAGAGGTGTTTTTTTGCGAAGTGCCAACCTGTAGATTTTGGCCTCTAGCTCAGCCGGCACCTAGGGAAACCTACCAAACCTGTGCATTTCTGAAAACTAGAGACCTAGGGGAATCCAAGATGGGGTGACATGTGGGGCTCGGACCAGGTTCTGTTACCCAGAATCCTTTGCAAAGCTCAGAATTTGGCTAAAAAAACACATGTTCCTCACATTTCTGTGGCAGAAAGTTCTGGAATCTGAGAGGAGCCACAAATTTCCTTCCAGCCAGCGTTCCCCCAAGTCTCCTGATAAAAATGATACCTCACTTGTTTGGGTAGGCCTAGCGCCCGCGACAGGAAACGACACAAAGAGCAGCGTGGACACATCCAAATTTTTGAAAGAAAACAGAGGTGTTTTTTGCGAAGTGCCTACCTGTAGATTTTGGCCTCTAGCTCACCGGCACCTAGGGAAACCTACCAAACCTGTGCATTTCTGAAAACTAGAGACCTAGGGGATTCCAAGATGGGGTGACTTGTGGGGCTCGGACCAGGTTCTGTTACCCAGAATCCTTTGCAAACCTCAAAATTTGGCTAAAAAAACACATGTTCCTCACATTTCTGTGGCAGAAAGTTCTGGAATCTGAGAGGAGCCACAAAGATCCTTCCTCCCAGCGTTCCCCCAAGTCTCCCGATAAAAATGATACCTCACTTGTGTGGGTAGGCCTAGCGCCCGCGACAGGAGACGCCCTAAAGCGCAACGTGGACACATCCAAATTTTTGAAAGAAAACCGAGGTGTTTTTGCGAAGTGCCTACCTGTAGTTTTTGGCCTCTAACTCAGCCGGCACCTAGGGAAACCTACCAAACCTGTGCATTTCTGAAAACTAGAGACCTAGGGGAATCCAAGGAGGGGTGACTTGTGGGGCTCGGACCAGGTTCTGTTATCCAGATCATTTGCAAACCTCAAAATGTGGCTAAAAATACACATGTTCCTCATATTTCTGTGGCAGAAAGTTCTGGAATCTGAGAGGAGCCACAAATTTCCTTCCAGCCAGCGTTTCCCCAAGTCTCCCGATAATAATGTTACCTCACTTGTGTGGGTAGGCCTAGAGCCCGCGACAGGAAACTCCCCAAAGCACAGCGTGGACACATCCAAATTTTTTAAAGAAAACAGAGGTGTTTTTTGCAAAGTGCCTACCTGTAGATTTTGGCCTCTAGCTCAGCCGGCACCTAGGGAAACCTAACAAACCTGTGCATTTCTGAAAACTAGTGACCTAGGGGAATCCAAGATGGGGTGACTTGTGGGGCTCGGACCAGGTTCTGTTACCCAGAATCCTTTGCAAACCTCAAAATTTGGCTAAAAAAACACATGTTCCTCACATTTCTGTGGCAGAAAGTTCTGGAATCTGAGAGGAGCCACAAATTTCCTTCCAGCCAGCGTTCCCCCAAGTCTCCCGATAAAAATGATACCTCACTTGTGTGGGTAGGCCTAGCGCCCGCGACAGGAAACGACCCAAAGCCCAGCGTGGACACATCCAAATTTTTGAAAGAAAACAGAGGTGTTTTTTTGCGAAGTGCCAACCTGTAGATTTTGGCCTCTAGCTCAGCCGGCACATAGGGAAACCTACCAAACCTGTGCATTTCTGAAAACTAGAGACCTAGGGGAATCCAAGATGGGGTGACTTGTGGGGCTCGGACCAGGTTCTGTTACCCAGAATCCTTTGTAAACCTCAAAATTTGGCTAAAAAAACACATGTTCCTCACATTTCTGTGGCAGAAAGTTCTGGAATCTGAGAGGAGCCACAAATTTCATTCCAGCCAGCGTTCCCCCAAGTCTTCCGATAAAAATGATACCTCACTTGTGTGGGTAGGCCTAGGGCCCGCGACAGGAAACGCCCCAAAGCGCAGCGTGGACACATCCACATTTTTTAAAGAAAACAGAGCTGTTTTTTGCGAAGTGCCTACCTGTAGATTTTGGCCTCTAGCTCAGCCGGCACCTATGGAAACCTACCAAACCTGTGCATTTCTGAAAACTAGAGACCTAGGGGAATCCAAGATGGGGTGACTTGTGGGGCTCGGACCAAGTTCTGTTACCCAGAATCCTTTGCAAACCTCAAAATTTGGCTAAAAAAACACATGTTCCTCACATTTCTGTGGCAGAAAGTTCTGGAATCTGAGAGGAGCAACAAACTTCCTTCCTCCCAGCGTTCCCCCAAGTCTCCCGATAAAAATGATACCTCACTTGTGTGGGTAGGCCTAGCGCCCGCGACAGGAAACGCCCCAAAGCGCAACGTGGACACATCCAAATTTTTGAGAGAAAACCGAGGTGTTTTTTGCAAAGTGCCTACCTGTAGATTTTGGCCTCTAGCTCAGCCGGCACCTAGGGAAACCTACCAAACCTGTGCATTTCTGAAAACTAGAGACCTAGGGGAATCCAAGATGGGGTGACTTGTGGGGCTCGGACCAGGTTCTGTTACCCAGAATCCTTTGCAAACCTCAAAATTTGGCTAAAAAAATACATGTTCCTCACATTTCTGTGGCAGAAAGTTCTGGAATCTGAGAGGAGCCACAAATTTCCTTCCACCCAGCTTTCCCCCAAGTCTCCCGATAAAAATGATACCTCACTTGTGTGAGTAGGCCTAGCGCCCGCGACAGGAACGCCCCAAAGCGCAACGTGGACACATCCTAGATTTTGAAAGAAAACAGAGGTGTTTTTTGCGAAGTGCCTACCTGTAAATTTTGGCCTCTAGCTCAGCCTGCACCTAGGGAAACCTACCAAACCAGTACATTTCTGAAAACTAGAGACCTAGGGGAATCCAAGATGGGGTGACTTTTGGGGCTCGGACCAGGTTCTGTTATCCAGAATCATTTGCAAACCTCAAAATTTGGCTAAAAATACACATGTTCCTCATATTTCTGTGGCAGAAAGTTCTGGAATCTGAGAGGAGCCACAAATTTCCTTCCAGCCAGCGTTCCCCCAAGTCTCCCGATAAAAATGATACCTCACTTGTGTGGGTAGGCCTAGCGCCCGCGACAGGAAACGACCTAAAGCCCAGCATGGACACATCCACATTTTTTAAAGAAAACAGAGGTGTTTTTTTGCGAAGTGCCAACCTGTAGATTTTGTCCTCTAGCTCAGCCGGCACCTAGGGAAACCTACCAAACCTGTGCATTTCTGACAACTAGAGACCTAGGGGAATCCAAGATGGGGTGACTTGTGGGGCTCGGATCAGGTTCTGTTACCCAGAATCCTTTGCAAACCTCAACATTTGGCTAAAAAAACACATGTTCCTCACATTTCTGTGGCAGAAAGTTCTGGAATCTGAGAGAAGCCACAAATTTCCTTCCAGCCAGTGTTCCCCCAAGTCTCCCGATAAAAATGATACCTCACTTGTGTGGGTAGGCCTAGCGCCCGCGACAGAAAACGACCCAAAGCCCAGCGTGGACACATCCAAATTTTTGAATGAAAACAGAGGTGTTTTTTTGCGAAATGCCAACCTGTAGATTTTGTCCTCTAGCTCAGCCGGCACCTAGGGAAACCTACCAAACCTGTGCATTTCTGAAAACTAGAGACCTAGGGGAATCCAAGATGGGGTGACTTGTGGGGCTCGGACTAGGTTCTGTTACCCAGAATCCTTTGCAAACCTCAAAATTTGGCTAAAAAAACACATGTTCCTCACATTTCTGTGGCAGAAAGTTCTGGAATCTGAGAGGAGCCACAAATTTCCTTCCAGCCAGCGTTCCCCCAAGTCTCCCGATAAAAATGATACCTCACTTGTGTGGGTAGGCCTAGCGCCCGTGCCAGAAAACGACCCAAAGCGCAGCGTGGACACATCCAAATTTTTGAAAGAAAACAGAGGTGTTTTTTGCGAAGTGCCCACCTGTAGATTTTGGCCTCTAGCTCAGCCGGCACCTAGGGAGACCTACCAAACCTGTGCATTTCTGAAAACTAGAGACCTAGGGGAATCCAAGATGGGGTGACTTGTGGGGTTCGGACCAGGTTCTTTTACCCAGATTCCTTTGCAAACCTCAAAATGTGGCAAAAAACCTCACATTTCTGTGGCAGAAAGGTCTGGAATCTCAGAGGAGCCACAAATTTCCTTCCAGCCAGCGTTCCCCCAAGCCTCCCGATAAAAATGATACCTCACTTGTGTGGGTAGGCCTAGCGCCCGCGACAGGAAACGCCCCAAAGCGCAGCTTGGACACATCCAAATTTTTGAAAGAAAACCGAGGTGTTTTTTGCGAAGTGTCTACCTGTAGATTTTGGCCTCTAACTAAGCCGGCACCTAGGGAAACCTACCAAACCTGTGCATTTCTGAAAACTAGAGACCTAGGGGAATCCAAGATGGGGTGACTTGTGGGGCTCGGACCAGGTTCTGTTATCCAGAATCATTTGCAAACCTCAAAATTTGGCTAAAAATACACATGTTCCTCATATTTCTGTGGCAGAAAGTTCTGGAATCTGAGAGGAGCCACAAATTTCCTTCCAGCCAGCGTTCCCCCAAGTCTCCCGATAAAAATGATACCTCAATTGTGTGGGTAGGCCTAGCACCCGCGACAGGAAACGACCTAAAGCCCAGCATGGACACATCCACATTTTTGAAAGAAAACAGAGGTGTTTTTTTGCGAAGTGCCAACCTGTAGATTTTGTCCTCTAGCTCAGCCGGCACCTAGGGAAACCTACCAAACCTGTGCATTTCTGACAACTAGAGACCTAGGGGAATCCAAGATGGGGTGACTTGTGGGGCTTGGATCAGGTTCTGTTACCCAGAATCCTTTGCAAACCTCAACATTTGGCTAAAAAAACACATGTTCCTCACATTTCTGTGGCAGAAAGTTCTGGAATCTGAGAGAAGCCACAAATTTCCTTCCAGCCAGCGTTTCCCCAGGTCTCCCGATAAAAATGATACCTCACTTGTGTGGGTAGGCCTAGCGCCCGCGACAGGAAACGACCTAAAGCCCAGCATGGACACATCCACATTTTTTAAAGAAAACAGAGGTGTTTTTTTGCGAAGTGCCAACCTGTAGATTTTGGCCTCTAGCTCAGCCGGCACCTAGGGAAACCTACCAAACCTGTGCATTTCTGAAAACTAGAGACCTAGGGGAATCCAAGATGGGGTGACATGTGGGGCTCGGACCAGGTTCTGTTACCCAGAATCCTTTGCAAAGCTCAGAATTTGGCTAAAAAAACACATGTTCCTCACATTTCTGTGGCAGAAAGTTCTGGAATCTGAGAGGAGCCACAAATTTCCTTCCAGCCAGCGTTCCCCCAAGTCTCCTGATAAAAATGATACCTCACTTGTTTGGGTAGGCCTAGCGCCCGCGACAGGAAACGACCCAAAGAGCAGCGTGGACACATCCAAATTTTTGAAAGAAAACAGAGGTGTTTTTTGCGAAGTGCCTACCTGTAGATTTTGGCCTCTAGCTCACCGGCACCTAGGGAAACCTACCAAACCTGTGCATTTCTGAAAACTAGAGACCTAGGGGATTCCAAGATGGGGTGACTTGTGGGGCTCGGACCAGGTTCTGTTACCCAGAATCCTTTGCAAACCTCAAAATTTGGCTAAAAAAACACATGTTCCTCACATTTCTGTGGCAGAAAGTTCTGGAATCTGAGAGGAGCCACAAAGATCCTTCCTCCCAGCGTTCCCCCAAGTCTCCCGATAAAAATGATACCTCACTTGTGTGGGTAGGCCTAGCGCCCGCGACAGGAGACGCCCTAAAGCGCAACGTGGACACATCCAAATTTTTGAAAGAAAACCGAGGTGTTTTTACGAAGTGCCTACCTGTAGTTTTTGGCCTCTAACTCAGCCGGCACCTAGGGAAACCTACCAAACCTGTGCATTTCTGAAAACTAGAGACCTAGGGGAATCCAAGGAGGGGTGACTTGTGGGGCTCGGACCAGGTTCTGTTATCCAGATCATTTGCAAACCTCAAAATGTGGCTAAAAATACACATGTTCCTCATATTTCTGTGGCAGAAAGTTCTGGAATCTGAGAGGAGCCACAAATTTCCTTCCAGCCAGCGTTTCCCCAAGTCTCCCGATAATAATGTTACCTCACTTGTGTGGGTAGGCCTAGAGCCCGCGACAGGAAACTCCCCAAAGCACAGCGTGGACACATCCAAATTTTTTAAAGAAAACAGAGGTGTTTTTTGCAAAGTGCCTACCTGTAGATTTTGGCCTCTAGCTCAGCCGGCACCTAGGGAAACCTAACAAACCTGTGCATTTCTGAAAACTAGTGACCTAGGGGAATCCAAGATGGGGTGACTTGTGGGGCTCGGACCAGGTTCTGTTACCCAGAATCCTTTGCAAACCTCAAAATTTGGCTAAAAAAACACATGTTCCTCACATTTCTGTGGCAGAAAGTTCTGGAATCTGAGAGGAGCCACAAATTTCCTTCCAGCCAGCGTTCCCCCAAGTCTCCCGATAAAAATGATACCTCACTTGTGTGGGTAGGCCTAGCGCCCGCGACAGGAAACGACCCAAAGCCCAGCGTGGACACATCCAAATTTTTGAAAGAAAACAGAGGTGTTTTTTTGCGAAGTGCCAACCTGTAGATTTTGGCCTCTAGCTCAGCCGGCACATAGGGAAACCTACCAAACCTGTGCATTTCTGAAAACTAGAGACCTAGGGGAATCCAAGATGGGGTGACTTGTGGGGCTCGGACCAGGTTCTGTTACCCAGAATCCTTTGTAAACCTCAAAATTTGGCTAAAAAAACACATGTTCCTCACATTTCTGTGGCAGAAAGTTCTGGAATCTGAGAGGAGCCACAAATTTCATTCCAGCCAGCGTTCCCCCAAGTCTTCCGATAAAAATGATACCTCACTTGTGTGGGTAGGCCTAGGGCCCGCGACAGGAAACGCCCCAAAGCGCAGCGTGGACACATCCACATTTTTTAAAGAAAACAGAGCTGTTTTTTGCGAAGTGCCTACCTGTAGATTTTGGCCTCTAGCTCAGCCGGCACCTATGGAAACCTACCAAACCTGTGCATTTCTGAAAACTAGAGACCTAGGGGAATCCAAGATGGGGTGACTTGTGGGGCTCGGACCAAGTTCTGTTACCCAGAATCCTTTGCAAACCTCAAAATTTGGCTAAAAAAACACATGTTCCTCACATTTCTGTGGCAGAAAGTTCTGGAATCTGAGAGGAGCAACAAACTTCCTTCCTCCCAGCGTTCCCCCAAGTCTCCCGATAAAAATGATACCTCACTTGTGTGGGTAGGCCTAGCGCCCGCGACAGGAAACGCCCCAAAGCGCAACGTGGACACATCCAAATTTTTGAGAGAAAACCGAGGTGTTTTTTGCAAAGTGCCTACCTGTAGATTTTGGCCTCTAGCTCAGCCGGCACCTAGGGAAACCTACCAAACCTGTGCATTTCTGAAAACTAGAGACCTAGGGGAATCCAAGATGGGGTGACTTGTGGGGCTCGGACCAGGTTCTGTTACCCAGAATCCTTTGCAAACCTCAAAATTTGGCTAAAAAAATACATGTTCCTCACATTTCTGTGGCAGAAAGTTCTGGAATCTGAGAGGAGCCACAAATTTCCTTCCACCCAGCTTTCCCCCAAGTCTCCCGATAAAAATGATACCTCACTTGTGTGAGTAGGCCTAGCGCCCGCGACAGGAACGCCCCAAAGCGCAACGTGGACACATCCTAGATTTTGAAAGAAAACAGAGGTGTTTTTTGCGAAGTGCCTACCTGTAAATTTTGGCCTCTAGCTCAGCCTGCACCTAGGGAAACCTACCAAACCAGTACATTTCTGAAAACTAGAGACCTAGGGGAATCCAAGATGGGGTGACTTTTGGGGCTCGGACCAGGTTCTGTTATCCAGAAAAATTTGCAAACCTCAAAATTTGGCTAAAAATACACATGTTCCTCATATTTCTGTGGCAGAAAGTTCTGGAATCTGAGAGGAGCCACAAATTTCCTTCCAGCCAGCGTTCCCCCAAGTCTCCCGATAAAAATGATACCTCACTTGTGTGGGTAGGCCTAGCGCCCGCGACAGGAAACGACCTAAAGCCCAGCATGGACACATCCACATTTTTTAAAGAAAACAGAGGTGTTTTTTTGCGAAGTGCCAACCTGTAGATTTTGTCCTCTAGCTCAGCCGGCACCTAGGGAAACCTACCAAACCTGTGCATTTCTGACAACTAGAGACCTAGGGGAATCCAAGATGGGGTGACTTGTGGGGCTCGGATCAGGTTCTGTTACCCAGAATCCTTTGCAAACCTCAACATTTGGCTAAAAAAACACATGTTCCTCACATTTCTGTGGCAGAAAGTTCTGGAATCTGAGAGAAGCCACAAATTTCCTTCCAGCCAGCGTTCCCCCAAGTCTCCCGATAAAAATGATACCTCACTTGTGTTGGTAGGCCTAGCGCCCGCGACAGAAAACGACCCAAAGCCCAGCGTGGACACATCCAAATTTTTGAATGAAAACAGAGGTGTTTTTTTGCGAAATGCCAACCTGTAGATTTTGTCCTCTAGCTCAGCCGGCACCTAGGGAAACCTACCAAACCTGTGCATTTCTGAAAACTAGAGACCTAGGGGAATCCAAGATGGGGTGACTTGTGGGGCTCGGACTAGGTTCTGTTACCCAGAATCCTTTGCAAACCTCAAAATTTGGCTAAAAAAACACATGTTCCTCACATTTCTGTGGCAGAAAGTTCTGGAATCTGAGAGGAGCCACAAATTTCCTTCCAGCCAGCGTTCCCCCAAGTCTCCCAATAAAAATGATACCTCACTTGTGTGGGTAGGCCTAGCGCCCGTGCCAGAAAACGACCCAAAGCGCAGCGTGGACACATCCAAATTTTTGAAAGAAAACAGAGGTGTTTTTTGCGAAGTGCCCACCTGTAGATTTTGGCCTCTAGCTCAGCCGGCACCTAGGGAGACCTACCAAACCTGTGCATTTCTGAAAACTAGAGACCTAGGGGAATCCAAGATGGGGTGACTTGTGGGGTTCGGACCAGGTTCTTTTACCCAGAATCCTTTGCAAACCTCAAAATGTGGCAAAAAACCTCACATTTCTGTGGCAGAAAGGTCTGGAATCTCAGAGGAGCCACAAATTTCCTTCCAGCCAGCGTTCCCCCAAGCCTCCCGATAAAAATGATACCTCACTTGTGTGGGTAGGCCTAGCGCCCGCGACAGGAAACGCCCCAAAGCGCAGCTTGGACACATCCAAATTTTTGAAAGAAAACCGAGGTGTTTTTTGCGAAGTGTCTACCTGTAGATTTTGGCCTCTAACTAAGCCGGCACCTAGGGAAACCTACCAAACCTGTGCATTTCTGAAAACTAGAGACCTAGGGGAATCCAAGATGGGGTGACTTGTGGGGCTCGGACCAGGTTCTGTTATCCAGAATCATTTGCAAACCTCAAAATTTGGCTAAAAATACACATGTTCCTCATATTTCTGTGGCAGAAAGTTCTGGAATCTGAGAGGAGCCACAAATTTCCTTCCAGCCAGCGTTCCCCCAAGTCTCCCGATAAAAATGATACCTCACTTGTGTGGGTAGGCCTAGCACCCGCGACAGGAAACGACCTAAAGCCCAGCATGGACACATCCACATTTTTGAAAGAAAACAGAGGTGTTTTTTTGCGAAGTGCCAACCTGTAGATTTTGTCCTCTAGCTCAGCCGGCACCTAGGGAAACCTACCAAACCTGTGCATTTCTGACAACTAGAGACCTAGGGGAATCCAAGATGGGGTGACTTGTGGGGCTCGGATCAGGTTCTGTTACCCAGAATCCTTTGCAAACCTCAACATTTGGCTAAAAAAACACATGTTCCTCACATTTCTGTGGCAGAAAGTTCTGGAATCTGAGAGAAGCCACAAATTTCCTTCCAGCCAGCGTTCCCCCAAGTCTCCCGATAAAAATGATACCTCACTTGTGTGGGTAGGCCTAGCGCCCGCGACAGAAAACGACCCAAAGCCCAGCGTGGACACATCCAAATTTTTGAATGAAAACAGAGGTGTTTTTTTGCGAAATGCCAACCTGTAGATTTTGTCCTCTAGCTCAGCCGGCACCTAGGGAGACCTACCAAACCTGTGCATTTCTGAAAACTAGAGACCTAGGGGAATCCAAGATGGGGTGACTTGTGGGGTTCGGACCAGGTTCTTTTACCCAGAATCCTTTGCAAACCTCAAAATGTGGCAAAAAACCTCACATTTCTGTGGCAGAAAGGTCTGGAATCTGAGAGGAGCCACAAATTTCCTTCCAGCCAGCGTTCCCCCAAGCCTCCCGATAAAAATGATACCTCACTTGTGTGGGTAGGCCTAGCGCCCGCGACAGGAAACGCCCCAAAGCGCAGCTTGGACACATCCAAATTTTTGAAAGAAAACCGAGGTGTTTTTTGCGAAGTGTCTACCTGTAGATTTTGGCCTCTAACTAAGCCGGCACCTAGGGAAACCTACCAAACCTGTGCATTTCTGAAAACTAGAGACCTAGGGGAATCCAAGATGGGGTGACTTGTGGGGCTCGGACCAGGTTCTGTTATCCAGAATCATTTGCAAACCTCAAAATTTGGCTAAAAATACACATGTTCCTCATATTTCTGTGGCAGAAAGTTCTGGAATCTGAGAGGAGCCACAAATTTCCTTCCAGCCAGCGTTCCCCCAAGTCTCCCGATAAAAATGATACCTCACTTGTGTGGGTAGGCCTAGCACCCGCGACAGGAAACGACCTAAAGCCCAGCATGGACACATCCACATTTTTGAAAGAAAACAGAGGTGTTTTTTTGCGAAGTGCCAACCTGTAGATTTTGTCCTCTAGCTCAGCCGGCACCTAGGGAAACCTACCAAACCTGTGCATTTCTGACAACTAGAGACCTAGGGGAATCCAAGATGGGGTGACTTGTGGGGCTCGGATCAGGTTCTGTTACCCAGAATCCTTTGCAAACCTCAACATTTGGCTAAAAAAACACATGTTCCTCACATTTCTGTGGCAGAAAGTTCTGGAATCTGAGAGAAGCCACAAATTTCCTTCCAGCCAGCGTTCCCCCAAGTCTCCCGATAAAAATGATACCTCACTTGTGTGGGTAGGCCTAGCGCCCGCGACAGAAAACGACCCAAAGCCCAGCGTGGACACATCCAAATTTTTGAATGAAAACAGAGGTGTTTTTTTGCGAAATGCCAACCTGTAGATTTTGTCCTCTAGCTCAGCCGGCACCTAGGGAGACCTACCAAACCTGTGCATTTCTGAAAACTAGAGACCTAGGGGAATCCAAGATGGGGTGACTTGTGGGGTTCGGACCAGGTTCTTTTACCCAGAATCCTTTGCAAACCTCAAAATGTGGCAAAAAACCTCACATTTCTGTGGCAGAAAGGTCTGGAATCTGAGAGGAGCCACAAATTTCCTTCCAGCCAGCGTTCCCCCAAGCCTCCCGATAAAAATGATACCTCACTTGTGTGGGTAGGCCTAGCGCCCGCGACAGGAAACGCCCCAAAGCGCAGCTTGGACACATCCAAATTTTTTAAAGAAAACCGAGGTGTTTTTTGCGAAGTGTCTACCTGTAGATTTTGGCCTCTAACTAAGCCGGCACCTAGGGAAACCTACCAAACCTGTGCATTTCTGAAAACTAGAGACCTAGGGGAATCCAAGGAGGGGTGACTTGTGGGGCTCGGACCAGGTTCTGTTATCCAGAATCATTTGCAAACCTCAAAATTTGGCTAAAAAAACACATGTTCCTCACATTTCTGTGGCAGAAAGTTCTGGAATCTGAGAGGAGCCACAAATTTCCTTCCACCCAGCGTTCCCCCAAGTCTCCCGATAAAAATGATACCTCACTTGTGTGGGTAGGCCTAGCGCCCGCGACAGGAAACGCCCCAAAGCGCAGCGTGGACACATCCAAATTTTTGAAAGAAAACAGAGGTGTTTTTTGCGAAGTGCCTACCTGTAGATTTTGGCCTCTAGCTCAGCCGGCACCTAGGGAAACCTACCAATCCTGTGCATTTCTGAAAACTAGAGACCTAGGGGAATCCAAGGAGGAGTGACTTGTGGGGCGCAGACCAGGTTCTGTTACCCAGAATCCTTTGCAAACCTCAAAATTTGTCTAAAAAAACACATATTCCTCACATTTCTGTGGCAGAAAGTTCTGGAATCTGAGAGGAGCCACAAATTTCCTTCCACCCAGCGTTCCCCCAAGTCTCCCGATAAAAATGATACCTCACTTGTGTGGGTAGGCCTAGCGCCCGTGACAGGTAACGCCCCAAAGCGCAACGTGGACACATCCAAATTTTTGAAAGAAAACAGAGGTGTTTTTTGCGAAGTGCCTACCTGTAGATTTTGGCCTCTAGCTCAGCCTGCACCTAGGGAAACCTACCAATCCTGTGCCTTTCTGAAAACTAGAGACCTAGGGGAATCCAAGATGCGGTGACATGTGGGGCTCGGACCAGGTTCTGTTATCCAGAATCAATTGCAAACCTCAAAATTTGGCTAAAAAAACACATGTTCCTCATATTTCTGAGGCAGAAAGTTCTGGAATCTGAAAGGAGCTACAAATTTCCTTCCAGCCAGCGTTCCCCAAAGTCTCCCGATAAAAATGATGCCTCACTTGTGTGGGTAGGCCTAGCGCCCGCGACAGGAAACGCCCCAAAGCTCAGCGTGGACACATCCAAATTTTTGAAAGAAAACAGAGGTGTTTTTTGCGAAGTGCCTACCTGTAGATTTTGGCCTCTAGCTCAGCCGGCACCTAGGGAAACCTACCAAACCCGTGCATTTCTGAAAACTAGAAACCTAGGGGAATCCAAGATGGGGTGACTTGTGGTGCTCGGACCAGGTTCTGTTACCCAGAATCCTTTGCAAAGCTCAAAATTTGGCTAATAAAACACATGTTCCTCACATTTCTGTGGCAGAAAATTCTGGAATCTGAGAGGAGCCAAAAATTTCCTTCCAGCCAGCGTTCCCCCAAGTCTCCCGATAAAAATGATACCTCACTTGTGTGGGTAGGCCTAGCGCCCGTGCCAGAAAACGACCCAAAGCGCAGCGTGGACACATCCAAATTTTTGAAAGAAAACAGAGGTGTTTTTTGCGAAGTGCCCACCTGTAGATTTTGGCCTCTAGCTCAGCCGGCACCTAGGGAGACCTACCAAACCTGTGCATTTCTGAAAACTAGAGACCTAGGGGAATCCAAGATGGGGTGACTTGTGGGGTTCGGACCAGGTTCTTTTACCCAGAATCCTTTGCAAACCTCAAAATGTGGCAATAAACCTCACATTTCTGTGGCAGAAAGGTCTGGAATCTCAGAGGAGCCACAAATTTCCTTCCAGCCAGCGTTCCCCCAAGCCTCCCGATAAAAATGATACCTCACTTGTGTGGGTAGGCCTAGCGCCCGCGACAGGAAACGACCCAAAGCCCAGCGTGGACACATCCAAATTTTTGAAAGAAAACAGAGGTGTTTTTTTGCGAAGTGCCAACCTGTAGATTTTGGCCTCTAGCTCAGCCGGCACATAGGGAAACCTACCAAACCTGTGCATTTCTGAAAACTAGAGACCTAGGGGAATCCAAGATGGGGTGACTTGTGGGGCTCGGACCAGGTTCTGTTACCCAGAATCCTTTGTAAACCTCAAAATTTGGCTAAAAAAACACATGTTCCTCACATTTCTGTGGCAGAAAGTTCTGGAATCTGAGAGGAGCCACAAATTTCATTCCAGCCAGCGTTCCCCCAAGTCTTCCGATAAAAATGATACCTCACTTGTGTGGGTAGGCCTAGGGCCCGCGACAGGAAACGCCCCAAAGCGCAGCGTGGACACATCCACATTTTTTAAAGAAAACAGAGCTGTTTTTTGCGAAGTGCCTACCTGTAGATTTTGGCCTCTAGCTCAGCCGGCACCTATGGAAACCTACCAAACCTGTGCATTTCTGAAAACTAGAGACCTAGGGGAATCCAAGATGGGGTGACTTGTGGGGCTCGGACCAAGTTCTGTTACCCAGAATCCTTTGCAAACCTCAAAATTTGGCTAAAAAAACACATGTTCCTCACATTTCTGTGGCAGAAAGTTCTGGAATCTGAGAGGAGCAACAAACTTCCTTCCTCCCAGCGTTCCCCCAAGTCTCCCGATAAAAATGATACCTCACTTGTGTGGGTAGGCCTAGCGCCCGCGACAGGAAACGCCCCAAAGCGCAACGTGGACACATCCAAATTTTTGAGAGAAAACCGAGGTGTTTTTTGCAAAGTGCCTACCTGTAGATTTTGGCCTCTAGCTCAGCCGGCACCTAGGGAAACCTACCAGACCTGTGCATTTCTGAAAACTAGAGACCTAGGGGAATCCAAGATGGGGTGACTTGTGGGGCTCGGACCAGGTTCTGTTACCCAGAATCCTTTGCAAACCTCAAAATTTGGCTAAAAAAATACATGTTCCTCACATTTCTGTGGCAGAAAGTTCTGGAATCTGAGAGGAGCCACAAATTTCCTTCCACCCAGCTTTCCCCCAAGTCTCCCGATAAAAATGATACCTCACTTGTGTGAGTAGGCCTAGCGCCCGCGACAGGAACGCCCCAAAGCGCAACGTGGACACATCCTAGATTTTGAAAGAAAACAGAGGTGTTTTTTGCGAAGTGCCTACCTGTAAATTTTGGCCTCTAGCTCAGCCTGCACCTAGGGAAACCTACCAAACCAGTGCATTTCTGAAAACTAGAGACCTAGGGGAATCCAAGATGGGGTGACTTTTGGGGCTTGGACCAGGTTCTGTTATCCAGAATCATTTGCAAACCTCAAAATTTGGCTAAAAATACACATGTTCCTCATATTTCTGTGGCAGAAAGTTCTGGAATCTGAGAGGAGCCACAAATTTCCTTCCAGCCAGCGTTCCCCCAAGTCTCCCGATAAAAATGATACCTCACTTGTGTGGGTAGGCCTAGCGCCCGCGACAGGAAACGACCTAAAGCCCAGCATGGACACATCCACATTTTTTAAAGAAAACAGAGGTGTTTTTTTGCGAAGTGCCAACCTGTAGATTTTGTCCTCTAGCTCAGCCGGCACCTAGGGAAACCTACCAAACCTGTGCATTTCTGACAACTAGAGACCTAGGGGAATCCAAGATGGGGTGACTTGTGGGGCTCGGATCAGGTTCTGTTACCCAGAATCCTTTGCAAACCTCAACATTTGGCTAAAAAAACACATGTTCCTCACATTTCTGTGGCAGAAAGTTCTGGAATCTGAGAGAAGCCACAAATTTCCTTCCAGCCAGCGTTCCCCCAAGTCTCCCGATAAAAATGATACCTCACTTGTGTGGGTAGGCCTAGCGCCCGCGACAGAAAACGACCCAAAGCCCAGCGTGGACACATCCAAATTTTTGAATGAAAACAGAGGTGTTTTTTTGCGAAATGCCAACCTGTAGATTTTGTCCTCTAGCTCAGCCGGCACCTAGGGAAACCTACCAAACCTGTGCATTTCTGAAAACTAGAGACCTAGGGGAATCCAAGATGGGGTGACTTGTGGGGCTCGGACCAGGTTCTGTTACCCAGAATCCTTTGCAAACCTCAAAATTTGGCTAAAAAAACACATGTTCCTCACATTTCTGTGGCAGAAAGTTCTGGAATCTGAGAGGAGCCACAAATTTCCTTCCAGCCAGCGTTCCCCCAAGTCTCCCGATAAAAATGATACCTCACTTGTGTGGGTAGGCCTAGCGCCCGTGCCAGAAAACGACCCAAAGCGCAGCGTGGACACATCCAAATTTTTGAAAGAAAACAGAGGTGTTTTTTGCGAAGTGCCCACCTGTAGATTTTGGCCTCTAGCTCAGCCGGCACCTAGGGAGACCTACCAAACCTGTGCATTTCTGAAAACTAGAGACCTAGGGGAATCCAAGATGGGGTGACTTGTGGGGTTCGGACCAGGTTCTTTTACCCAGAATCCTTTGCAAACCTCAAAATGTGGCAAAAAACCTCACATTTCTGTGGCAGAAAGGTCTGGAATCTCAGAGGAGCCACAAATTTCCTTCCAGCCAGCGTTCCCCCAAGCCTCCCGATAAAAATGATACCTCACTTGTGTGGGTAGGCCTAGCGCCCGCGACAGGAAACGCCCCAAAGCGCAGCTTGGACACATCCAAATTTTTGAAAGAAAACCGAGGTGTTTTTTGCGAAGTGTCTACCTGTAGATTTTGGCCTCTAACTAAGCCGGCACCTAGGGAAACCTACCAAACCTGTGCATTTCTGAAAACTAGAGACCTAGGGGAATCCAAGATGGGGTGACTTGTGGGGCTCGGACCAGGTTCTGTTATCCAGAATCATTTGCAAACCTCAAAATTTGGCTAAAAATACACATGTTCCTCATATTTCTGTGGCAGAAAGTTCTGGAATCTGAGAGGAGCCACAAATTTCCTTCCAGCCAGCGTTCCCCCAAGTCTCCCGATAAAAATGATACCTCACTTGTGTGGGTAGGCCTAGCACCCGCGACAGGAAACGACCTAAAGCCCAGCATGGACACATCCACATTTTTGAAAGAAAACAGAGGTGTTTTTTTGCGAAGTGCCAACCTGTAGATTTTGTCCTCTAGCTCAGCCGGCACCTAGGGAAACCTACCAAACCTGTGCATTTCTGACAACTAGAGACCTAGGGGAATCCAAGATGGGGTGACTTGTGGGGCTCGGATCAGGTTCTGTTACCCAGAATCCTTTGCAAACCTCAACATTTGGCTAAGAAAACACATGTTCCTCACATTTCTGTGGCAGAAAGTTCTGGAATCTGAGAGAAGCCACAAATTTCCTTCCAGCCAGCGTTCCCCCAAGTCTCCCGATAAAAATGATACCTCACTTGTGTGGGTAGGCCTAGCGCCCGCGACAGAAAACGACCCAAAGCCCAGCGTGGACACATCCAAATTTTTGAATGAAAACAGAGGTGTTTTTTTGCGAAATGCCAACCTGTAGATTTTGTCCTCTAGCTCAGCCGGCACCTAGGGAAACCTACCAAACCTGTGCATTTCTGACAACTAGAGACCTAGGGGAATCCAAGATGGGGTGACTTGTGGGGCTCGGACCAGGTTCTGTTACACAGAATCCTTTGCAAACCTCAAAATTTGGGTAAAAAAACACATGTTCCTCACATTTCTGTGGCAGAAAGTTCTGGAATCTGAGAGGAGCCACAAATTTCCTTCCAGCCAGCGTTCCCCCAAGTCTCCCGATAAAAATGATACCTCACTTGTGTGGTTAGGCCTAGCGCCCGTGCCAGAAAACGACCCAAAGCGCAGCGTGGACACATCCAAATTTTTGAAAGAAAACAAAGGTGTTTTTTGCGAAGTGCCCACCTGTAGATTTTGGCCTCTAGCTCAGCCGGCACCTAGGGAGACCTACCAAACCTGTGCATTTCTGAAAACTAGAGACCTAGGGGAATCCAAGATGGGGTGACTTGTGGGGTTCGGACCAGGTTCTTTTACCCAGAATCCTTTGCAAACCTCAAAATGTGGCAAAAAACCTCACATTTCTGTGGCAGAAAGGTCTGGAATCTGAGAGGAGCCACAAATTTCCTTCCAGCCAGCGTTCCCCCAAGCCTCCCGATAAAAATGATACCTCACTTGTGTGGGTAGGCCTAGCGCCCGCGACAGGAAACGCCCCAAAGCGCAGCTTGGACACATCCAAATTTTTGAAAGAAAACCGAGGTTTTTTTTGCGAAGTGTCTACCTGTAGATTTTGGCCTCTAACTAAGCCGGCACCTAGGGAAACCTACCAAACCTGTGCATTTCTGAAAACTAGAGACCTAGGGGAATCCAAGGAGGGGTGACTTGTGGGGCTCGGACCAGGTTCTGTTACCCAGAATCCTTTGCAAAGCTCAAAATTTGGCTAAAAAAACACATGTTCCTCACATTTCTGTGGCAGAAAGTTCTGGAATCTGAGAGGAGCCACAAATTTCCTTCCAGCCAGCGTTCCCCCAAGTCTCCCGATAAAAATGATACCTCACTTGTGTGGGTAGGCCTAGCGCCCGCGACAGGAAACGCCCCAAAGCGCAGCGTGGACACATCCACATTTTTTAAAGAAAACAGAGGTGTTTTTTGCGAAGTGCCTACCTGTAGATTTTGGCCTGTAGCTCAGCCGCCACCTAGGGAAACCTACCAAACCTGTGCATTTCTGAAAACTAGAGACCTAGGGGAATCCAAGATGGGGTGACTTGTGGGGCTCGGACCAGGTTCTGTTACCCAGAATCCTTTGCAAACCTCAAAATTTGGCTAAAAAACCACATGTTCCTCACATTTCTGTGGCAGAAAGTTCTGGAATCTGAGAGGAGCCACAAATTTCCTTCCAGCCAGCGTTCCCCCAAGTCTCCCGATACAAATGATACCTCACTTGTGTGGGTAGGGCTAGCGCCCACGTCAGGAAACGACCCAAAGCGCAGCATGGACACATCCAAATTTTTGAAAGAAAAAAGAGGTGTTTTTTGCGAAGTGCCTACCTGTAGATTTTGGCCTCTAGCTCAGCCGGCACCTAGGGAAACCTACCAAACCTGTGCATTTCTGAAAACTAGAGACCTAGGGGAATTCAAGATGGGGTGACTTGTGGGGCTCGGACCAGGTTCTGTTACCCAGAATCCTTTGCAAACCTCAAAATTTGGCTAAAAAAACACATGTTCCTCACATTTCTGTGGCAGAAAGTTCTGGAAATCTGAGAGGAGCCACAAATTTCCTTCCAGCCAGCGTTTCTCCAAGTCTCCCGATAAAAATGATACCTCACGTGTGTGGGTAGGCATAGCGCCCGCAACAAGAAACGCCCCAAAGGACAGCGTGGACACATCCACATTTTTTAAAGAAAACAGAGGTGTTTTCTTGCGAAGTGCCTACCTGTAGATTTTGGCCTCTGGCTCAGCCGGCACCTAGGGAAACCTACCAAACCTGTGCATTTCTGAAAACTAGAGACCTAGGGGAATCCAAGGAGGGGTGACTTGTGGGGCTCGGACCAGGTTCTGTTACCCAGAATCCTTTGCAAACCTCAAAATTTGGCTAAACAAAAACACATGTTCCTCACATTTCTGTGGCAGAAAGTTCTGGAATCTGAGAGGAGCCACAAATTTCCTTCCACCCAGCGTTCCCCCAAGTCTCCCGATAAAAATGATACCTCACTTGTATGGATAGGCCTAGCGCCCGCGACAGTAAAATGCCCCAAAGCGCAGCATGGACACATCAAAATTTTTGAAAGAAAACAGAGGTGTTTTTTGCGAAGTGCCTACATGTATATTTTTGCCTCTAAGTCAGCCGGCACCTAGGGAAACCTACCAAACCTGTGCATTTCTGAAAACTAGAGACCTAGGGGTATCCAAGATGGGGTGACTTGTGGGGCTCGGACCAGTTTCTGTTACCCAGAATCCTTTGCAAACCTCAAACTTTGGCTAAAAAAACACATGTTCCTCACATTTCTGTGGCAGAAAGGTCTGGAATCTGAGAGGAGCCACAAATTTCCTTCCACCCAGCGTTCCCCCAAGTCTCCCGATAAAAATGATACCTCACTTGTGTGGGTAGGCCTAGCGCCCGCGACAGGAAACGCCCCAAAGCGCAGCGTGGACACATCCACATTTTTGAAAGAAAACAGAGGTGTTTTTTGCGAAGTGCCTACCTGTAGATTTTGGCCTCTAGCTCAGCCGGCACCTAGGGAAACCTACCAAACCTGTGCATTTCTGAAAACTAGAGACCTAGGGGAATCCAAGATGGGGTGACTTGTGGGGCTCGGACCAGGTTCTGTTACCCAGAATCCTTTGCAAACCTCAAAATGTGGCTAAAAAAACACATGTTCCTCACATTTCTGTGGCAGAAAGTTCTGGAATCTGAGAGGAGCCACAAATTTCCTTCCAGCCAGCGTTCCGCCAAGTCTCCCGATAAAAATGATACCTCACTTGTGTGGGTAGGCCTAGCGCCCGCGACAGGAAACGACCCAAAGGGCAGCGTGGACACATCCAAATTTTTGAAAGAAAACAGAGGTGTTTTTTGCGAAGTGCCTACCTGTAGATTTTGGCCTCTAGCTCACCGGCACCTAGGGAAACCTACCAAACCTGTGCATTTATGAAAACTAGAGACCTAGGGGAATCCAAGATGGGGTGACTTGTGGGGCTCGGACCAGGTTCTGTTACCCAGAATCCTTTGCAAAGCTCAGAATTTGGCTAAAAAAAAACATGTTCCTCACATTTCTGTGGCAGAAAGTTCTGGAATCTGAGAGGAGCCACAAATTTCCTTCCATCCAGAGTTCCCCCAAGTCTCCCGATAAAAATGATACCTCACTTGTGTGGGTAGGCCTAGCGCCCGCGACAGGAAACGCCCCAAAGCGCAGCGTGGACACATCCACATTTTTGAAAGAAAACAGAGGTGTTTTTTGCGAAGTGCCTACCTGTAGATTTTGGCCTCTAGCTCAGCCGGCACCTAGGGAAACCTACCAAACCTGTGCATTTCTGAAAACTAGAGACCTAGGGGAATCCAAGATGGGGTGACTTGTGGGGCTCGGACCAGGTTCTGTTACCCAGAATCCTTTGCAAACCTCAAAATGTGGCTAAAAAAACACATGTTCCTCACATTTCTGTGGCAGAAAGTTCTGGAATCTGAGAGGAGCCACAAATTTCCTTCCAGCCAGCGTTCCGCCAAGTCTCCCGATAAAAATGATACCTCACTTGTGTGGGTAGGCCTAGCGCCCGCGACAGGAAACGACCCAAAGGGCAGCGTGGACACATCCAAATTTTTGAAAGAAAACAGAGGTGTTTTTTGCGAAGTGCCTACCTGTAGATTTTGGCCTCTAGCTCACCGGCACCTAGGGAAACCTACCAAACCTGTGCATTTATGAAAACTAGAGACCTAGGGGATTCCAAGATGGGGTGACTTGTGGGGCTCGGACCAAGTTCTGTTACACAGAATCCTTTGCAAACCTCAAAATTTGGCTAAAAAAACACATGTTCCTCACATTTCTGTGGCAGAATGTTCTGGAATCTGAGAGGAGCCACAAATTTCCTTCCATCTAGCGTTCCCCCAAGTCTCCCGATAAAAATGATACCTCACTTGTGTGGGTAGGCCTAGCGCCCGCGACAGGAAACGCCCCAAAGCGCAGCGTGGACACATCCACATTTTTGAAAGAAAACAGAGGTGTTTTTTGCGAAGTGCCTACCTGTAGATTTTGGCCTCTAGCTCAGCCGGCACCTAGGGAAACCTACCAAACCTGTGCATTTCTGAAAACTAGAGACCTAGGGGAATCCAAGATGGGGTGACTTGTGGGGCTCGGACCAGGTTCTGTTACCCAGAATCCTTTGCAAACCTCAAAATGTGGCTAAAAAAACACATGTTCCTCACATTTCTGTGGCAGAAAGTTCTGGAATCTGAGAGGAGCCACAAATTTCCTTCCAGCCAGCGTTCCGCCAAGTCTCCCGATAAAAATGATACCTCACTTGTGTGGGTAGGCCTAGCGCCCGCGACAGGAAACGACCCAAAGGGCAGCGTGGACACATCCAAATTTTTGAAAGAAAACAGAGGTGTTTTTTGCGAAGTGCCTACCTGTAGATTTTGGCCTCTAGCTCACCGGCACCTAGGGAAACCTACCAAACCTGTGCATTTATGAAAACTAGAGACCTAGGGGATTCCAAGATGGGGTGACTTGTGGGGCTCGGACCAAGTTCTGTTACACAGAATCCTTTGCAAACCTCAAAATTTGGCTAAAAAAACACATGTTCCTCACATTTCTGTGGCAGAATGTTCTGGAATCTGAGAGGAGCCACAAATTTCCTTCCATCTAGCGTTCCCCCAAGTCTCCCGATAAAAATGATACCTCACTTGTGTGGGTAGGCTTAGCGCCCGCGACAGGAAACGCCCCAAAGCGCAACGTGGATACATCCACATTTTTGAAAGAAAACTGAGGTGTTTTTTGCGAAGCGCCTACCTGTAGATTTTGGCCTCTAACTCAGCCGGCACCTAGGGAAACCTACCAAACCTGTGCATTTCTGAAAACTAGAGACCTAGGGGAATACAAGGAGGGGTGACTTGTGGGGCTCGGACCAGGTTCTGTTACCCAGAATCCTTTGCAAACCTCAAAATTTGGCTAAAAAACTACATGTTCCTCACATTTCTGTGGCAGAAAGTTCTGGAATCTGAGAGGAGCCACAAATTTCCTTCCACCCAGCGTTCCCCCAAGTCTCCCGATAAAAATGATACCTCACTTGTGTGGGTAGGCCTAGCGCCCGCGACAGGAACGCCCCAAAGCGCAACGTGGACACATCCTAATTTTTTTAAGAAAACAGAGGTGTTTTTTGCGAAGTGCCTACCTGTAGATTTTGGCCTCTAGCTCAGCCCGCACCTAGGGAAACCTACCAAACCTGTGCATTTCTGAAAATTAGAGACCTAGGGGAATCCAAGATGGGGTGACTTGTGGGGCTCGGACCAGGTTCTGTTACCCAGAATCCTTTGCAAAGCTCAAAATTTGGCTAAAAAAACACATGTTCCTCACATTTCTGTGGCAGAAAGTTCTGGAATCTGAGAGGAGCCACAAATTTCCTTCCAGCCAGCGTTCCCCCAAGTCTCCCGATAAAAATGATACCTCACTTGTGTGGGTAGGCCTAGCGCCCGCGACAGGAAACGCCCCAAAGCGCAGCGTGGACACATCCACATTTTTTAAAGAAAACAGAGGTGTTTTTTGAGAAGTGCCTACCTGTAGATTTTGGCCTGTAGCTCAGCCGCCACCTAGGGAAACCTACCAAACCTGTGCATTTCTGAAAACTAGAGACCTAGGGGAATCCAAGATGGGGTGACTTGTGGGGCTCGGACCAGGTTCTGTTACCCAGAATCCTTTGCAAACCTCAAAATTTGGCTAAAAAACCACATGTTCCTCACATTTCTGTGGCAGAAAGTTCTGGAATCTGAGAGGAGCCACAAATTTCCTTCCAGCCAGCGTTCCCCCAAGTCTCCCGATACAAATGATACCTCACTTGTGTGGGTAGGGCTAGCGCCCACGTCAGGAAACGACCCAAAGCGCAGCATGGACACATCCAAATTTTTGAAAGAAAAAAGAGGGGTTTTTTGCGAAGTGCCTACCTGTAGATTTTGGCCTCTAGCTCAGCCGGCACCTAGGGAAACCTACCAAACCTGTGCATTTCTGAAAACTAGAGACCTAGGGGAATTCAAGATGGGGTGACTTGTGGGGCTCGGACCAGGTTCTGTTACCCAGAATCCTTTGCAAACCTCAAAATTTGGCTAAAAAAACACATGTTCCTCACATTTCTGTGGCAGAAAGTTCTGGAAATCTGAGAGGAGCCACAAATTTCCTTCCAGCCAGCGTTTCTCCAAGTCTCCCGATAAAAATGATACCTCACGTGTGTGGGTAGGCATAGCGCCCGCGACAAGAAACGCCCCAAAGGACAGCGTGGACACATCCACATTTTTTAAAGAAAACAGAGGTGTTTTCTTGCGAAGTGCCTACCTGTAGATTTTGGCCTCTGGCTCAGCCGGCACCTAGGGAAACCTACCAAACCTGTGCATTTCTGAAAACTAGAGACCTAGGGGAATCCAAGATGGAGTGACTTGTGGGGCTCGGACCAGGTTCTGTTATCCAGAATCATTTGCAAACCTCAAAATTTGGCTAAAAAAACACATGTTCCTCATATTTCTGTGGCAGAAAGTTCTGGAATCTGAGAGGAGCCACAAATTTCCTTCCAGCCAGCGTTCCCGCAAGTCTCCCGATAAAAATGATACCTCACTTGTGTGGGTAGGCCTAGAGCCCGCGACAGGAAACGCCCCAAAGCGCAGTGTGGACACATCCAATTTTTTTTAAGAAAACAGAGGTGTTTTTTGCGAAGTGCCTACCTGTAGATTTTGGCCTCTAGCTCAGCCGGCACCTAGGGAAACCTACCAAACCTGTGCATTTCTGAAAACTAGAGACCTAGGGGAATCCAAGATGGGGGTGACTTGTGGGGCTCAGACCAGGTTCTGTTACCCAGAATCCTTTGCAAACCTCAAAATTTGGCTAAAAAAACACATGTTCCTCACATTTCTGTGGCAGAAAATTCTGGAATCTGAGAGGAGCCACAAATTTCCTTCCAGCCAGCATTCCCCCAAGTCTCCCGATAAAAATGATACCTCACTTGTATGGATAGGCCTAGCGCCCGCGACAGTAAAATGCCCCAAAGCGCAGCATGGACACATCAAAATTTTTGAAAGAAAACAGAGGTGTTTTTTGCGAAGTGCCTACATGTATATTTTTGCCTCTAAGTCAGCCGGCACCTAGGGAAACCTACCAAACCTGTGCATTTCTGAAAACTAGAGACCTAGGGGTATCCAAGATGGGGTGACTTGTGGGGCTCGGACCAGTTTCTGTTACCCAGAATCCTTTGCAAACCTCAAACTTTGGCTAAAAAAATACATGTTCCTCACATTTCTGTGGCAGAAAGGTCTGGAATCTGAGAGGAGCCACAAATTTCCTTCCACCCAGCGTTCCCCCAAGTCTCCCGATAAAAATGATACCTCACTTGTGTGGGTAGGCCTAGCGCCCGCGACAGGAAACGCCCCAAAGCGCAGCGTGGACACATCCACATTTTTTAAAGAAAACAGAAGTGTTTTTTGCGAAGTGCCTACCTGTAGATTTTGGCCTCTAGCTCAGCCGGCACCTAGGGAAACCTACCAAACCTGTGCATTTCTGAAAACTAGAGACCTAGGGGAATCCAAGATGGGGTGACTTGTGGGGCTCGGACCAGGTTCTGTTACCCAGAATCCTTTGCAAACCTCAAAATTTGGCTAAAAAAACACATGTTCCTCACATTTCTGTGGCAGAAAGTTCTGGAATCTGAGAGGAGCCACAAATTTCCTTCCAGCCAGCGTTCCCCCAAGTCTCCCGATAAAAATGATACCTCACTTGTGTGGGTAGGCCTAGCGCCCGCGACAGGAAACGACCCAAAGGGCAGCGTGGACACATCCAAATTTTTGAAAGAAAACAGAGGTGTTTTTTGCGAAGTGCCTACCTGTAGATTTTGGCCTCTAGCTCACCGGCACCTAGGGAAACCTACCAAACCTGTGCATTTCTGAAAACTAGAGACCTAGGGGATTCCAAGATGGGGTGACTTGTGGGGCTCGGACCAGGTTCTGTTACCCAGAATCCTTTGCAAACCTCAAAATTTGGCTAAAAAAACACATGTTCCTCACATTTCTGTGGCAGAAAGTTCTGGAATCTGAGAGGAGCCACAAATTTCCTTCCTCGCAGCGTTCCCCCAAGTCTCCCGATAAAAATGATACCTCACTTGTGTGGGTAGGCCTAGCGCCCCCGACAGGAAACGCCCCAAAGCGCAACGTGGATACATCCAAATTTTTGAAAGAAAACTGAGGTGTTTTTTGCGAAGTGCCTACCTGTAGATTTTGGCCTCTAACTCAGCCGGCACCTAGGGAAACCTACCAAACCTGTGCATTTCTGAAAACTAGAGACCTAGGGGAATCCAAGATGGGGTGACTTGTGGGGATCGGACCAGGTTCTGTTACCCAGAATCCTTTGCAAAGCTCAGAATTTGGCTAAAAAAACACATGTTCCTCACATTTCTGTGGCAGAAAGTTCTGGAATCTGAGAGGAGCCACAAATTTCCTTCCAGCCAGAGTTCCCCCAAGTCTCCCGATAAAAATGATACCTCACTTGTGTGGGTAGGCCTAGCGCCCGCGACAGGAAACGCCCCAAAGCGCAGCGTGGACACATCCACATTTTTGAAAGAAAACAGAGGTATTTTTGCGAAGTGCCTACCTGTAGATTTTGGCCTCTAGCTCAGCCGGCACCTAGGGAAACCTACCAAACCTGTGCATTTCTGAAAACTAGAGACCTAGGGGAATCCAAGATGGGGTGACTTGTGGGGCTCGGACCAGGTTCTGTTACGCAGAATCCTATGCAAACCTCAAAATGTGGCTAAAAAAACACATGTTCCTCACATTTCTGTGGCAGAAAGTTCTGGAATCTGAGAGGAGCCACAAATTTCCTTCCAGCCAGTGTTCCGCCAAGTCTCCCGATAAAAATGATACCTCACTTGTGTGGGTAGGCCTAGCGCCCGCGACAGGAAACGACCCAAAGGGCAGCGTGGACACATCCAAATTTTTGAAAGAAAACAGAGGTGTTTTTTGCGAAGTGCCTACCTGTAGATTTTGGCCTCTAGCTCACCGGCACCTAGGGAAACCTACCAAACCTGTGCATTTATGAAAACTAGAGACCTAGGGGATTCCAAGATGGGGTGACTTGTGGGGCTCGGACCAAGTTCTGTTACACAGAATCCTTTGCAAACCTCAAAATTTGGCTAAAAAAACACATGTTCCTCACATTTCTGTGGCAGAAAGTTCTGGAATCTGAGAGGAGCCACAAATTTCCTTCCATCTAGCGTTCCCCCAAGTCTCCCGATAAAAATGATACCTCACTTGTGTGGGTAGGCTTAGCGCCCGCGACAGGAAACGCCCCAAAGCGCAACGTGGATACATCCACATTTTTGAAAGAAAACTGAGGTGTTTTTTGCGAAGCGCCTACCTGTAGATTTTGGCCTCTAACTCAGCCGGCACCTAGGGAAACCTACCAAACCTGTGCATTTCTGAAAACTAGAGACCTAGGGGAATACAAGGAGGGGTGACTTGTGGGGCTCAGACCAGGTTCTGTTACCCAGAATCCTTTGCAAACCTCAAAATTTGGCTAAAAAAATACATGTTCCTCACATTTCTGTGGCAGAAAGTTCTGGAATCTGAGAGGAGCCACAAATTTCCTTCCACCCAGCGTTCCCCCAAGTCTCCCGATAAAAATGATACCTCACTTGTGTGGGTAGGCCTAGCGCCCGCGACAGGAACGCCCCAAAGCGCAACGTGGACACATCCTAATTTTTTTAAGAAAACAGAGGTGTTTTTTGCGAAGTGCCTACCTGTAGATTTTGGCCTCTAGCTCAGCCTGCACCTAGGGAAACCTACCAAACCAGTGCATTTCTGAAAACTAGAGACCTAGGGGAATCCAAGATGGGGTGACTTGTGGGGCTCGGACCAGGTTCTGTTATCCAGAATCATTTGCAAACCTCAAAATTTGGCTAAAAATACACATGTTCCTCATATTTCTGTGGGAGAAAGTTCTGGAATCTGAGAGGAGCCACAAATTTCCTTCCAGCCAGCGTTTCCCCAAGTCTCCCGATAAAAATGTTACCTCACTTGTGTGGGTAGGCCTAGAGCCCGCGACAGGAAACGCCCCAAAGCGCAGCGTGGACACATTCATATTTTTGAAAGAAAACAGAGGTGTTTTTTGCGAAGTGCCTACCTGTAGATTTTGGCCTCTAGCTCAGCCGGCACCTAGGGAAACCTACCAAACCTGTGCATTTCTGAAAACTAGAGACCTAGGGGAATCCAAGATGGGGTGACTTGTGGGGCTCGGACCAGGTTCTGTTACCCAGAATCCTTTGCAAACCTCAAAATTTGGCTAAAAAAATACATGTTCCTCACATTTCTGTGGCAGAAAGTTCTGGAATCTGAGAGGAGCCACAAATTTCCTTCCACCCAGCGTTCCCCCAAGTCTCCCGATAAAAATGATACCTCACTTGTGTGGGTAGGCCTAGCGCCCGCGACAGGAACGCCCCAAAGCGCAACGTGGACACATCCTAATTTTTTTAAGAAAACAGAGGTGTTTTTTGCGAAGTGCCTACCTGTAGATTTTGGCCTCTAGCTCAGCCTGCACCTAGGGAAACCTACCAAACCAGTGCATTTCTGAAAACTAGAGACCTAGGGGAATCCAAGATGGGGTGACTTGTGGGGCTCGGACCAGGTTCTGTTATCCAGAATCATTTGCAAACCTCAAAATTTGGCTAAAAATACACATGTTCCTCATATTTCTGTGGCAGAAAGTTCTGGAATCTGAGAGGAGCCACAAATTTCCTTCCAGCCAGCGTTTCCCCAAGTCTCCCGATAAAAATGTTACCTCACTTGTGTGGGTAGGCCTAGAGCCCGCGACAGGAAACGCCCCAAAGCGCAGCGTGGACACATTCAAATTTTTGAAAGAAAACAGAGGTGTTTTTTGCGAAGTGCCTACCTGTAGATTTTGGCCTCTAGCTCAGCCGGCACCTAGGGAAACCTACCAAACCTGTGCATTTCTGAAAACTAGAGACCTAGGGGAATCCAAGATGGGGTGACTTGTGGGGCTCGGACCAGGTTCTGTTACCCAGAATCCTTTGCAAACCTCAAAATTTGGCTAAAAAAACACATGTTCCTCACATTTCTGTGGCAGAAAGTTCTGGAATCTGAGAGGAGCCACAAATTTTCTTCCAGCCAGCGTTCCCCCAAGTCTCCCGATAAAAATGATACCTCACTTGTGTGGGTAGGCCTAGCGCCCGCGACAGGAAACGCCCCAAAGCGCAGCGTGGACACATCAACATTTTTTAAAGAAAACAGAGGTGTTTTTTGCGAAGTGCCTACCTGTAGATTTTGGCCTCTAGCTCAGCCGGCACCTAGTGAAACCTACCAAATCTGTGCATTTCTGAAAACTAGAGACCTAGGGGAATCCAAGATGGGGTGACTTGTGGGGCTCGGACCAGGTTCTGTTACCCAGAATCCTTTGCAAACCTCAAAATTTGGCTAAAAAAACACATGTTCCTCACATTTCTGTGGCAGAAAGTTCTGGAATCTGAGAGGAGCCACAAATTTCCTTCAGGCCAGCGTTCCCCCAAGTCTCCCGATACAAATGATACCTCACTTGTGTGGGTAGGCCTAGCGCCCGCGACAGGAAACGCCCCAAAGCGCAGCGTGGACACATCCACATTTTTTAAAGAAAACAGAGGTGTTTTTTGCGAAGTGCCTACCTGTAGATTTTGGCCTGTAGCTCAGCCGCCACCTAGGGAAACCTACCAAACCTGTGCATTTCTGAAAACTAGAGACCTAGGGGAATCCAAGATGGGGTGACTTGTGGGGCTCGGACCAGGTTCTGTTACCCAGAATCCTTTGCAAACCTCAAAATTTGGCTAAAAAACCACATGTTCCTCACATTTCTGTGGCAGAAAGTTCTGGAATCTGAGAGGAGCCACAAATTTCCTTCCAGCCAGCGTTCCCCCAAGTCTCCCGATACAAATGATACCTCACTTGTGTGGGTAGGGCTAGCGCCCACGTCAGGAAACGACCCAAAGCGCAGCATGGACACATCCAAATTTTTGAAAGAAAAAAGAGGGGTTTTTTGCGAAGTGCCTACCTGTAGATTTTGGCCTCTAGCTCAGCCGGCACCTAGGGAAACCTACCAAACCTGTGCATTTCTGAAAACTAGAGACCTAGGGGAATTCAAGATGGGGTGACTTGTGGGGCTCGGACCAGGTTCTGTTACCCAGAATCCTTTGCAAACCTCAAAATTTGGCTAAAAAAACACATGTTCCTCACATTTCTGTGGCAGAAAGTTCTGGAAATCTGAGAGGAGCCACAAATTTCCTTCCAGCCAGCGTTTCTCCAAGTCTCCCGATAAAAATGATACCTCACGTGTGTGGGTAGGCATAGCGCCCGCGACAAGAAACGCCCCAAAGGACAGCGTGGACACATCCACATTTTTTAAAGAAAACAGAGGTGTTTTCTTGCGAAGTGCCTACCTGTAGATTTTGGCCTCTGGCTCAGCCGGCACCTAGGGAAACCTACCAAACCTGTGCATTTCTGAAAACTAGAGACCTAGGGGAATCCAAGATGGAGTGACTTGTGGGGCTCGGACCAGGTTCTGTTATCCAGAATCATTTGCAAACCTCAAAATTTGGCTAAAAAAACACATGTTCCTCATATTTCTGTGGCAGAAAGTTCTGGAATCTGAGAGGAGCCACAAATTTCCTTCCAGCCAGCGTTCCCGCAAGTCTCCCGATAAAAATGATACCTCACTTGTGTGGGTAGGCCTAGAGCCCGCGACAGGAAACGCCCCAAAGCGCAGTGTGGACACATCCAATTTTTTTTAAGAAAACAGAGGTGTTTTTTGCGAAGTGCCTACCTGTAGATTTTGGCCTCTAGCTCAGCCGGCACCTAGGGAAACCTACCAAACCTGTGCATTTCTGAAAACTAGAGACCTAGGGGAATCCAAGATGGGGGTGACTTGTGGGGCTCAGACCAGGTTCTGTTACCCAGAATCCTTTGCAAACCTCAAAATTTGGCTAAAAAAACACATGTTCCTCACATTTCTGTGGCAGAAAATTCTGGAATCTGAGAGGAGCCACAAATTTCCTTCCAGCCAGCATTCCCCCAAGTCTCCCGATAAAAATGATACCTCACTTGTATGGATAGGCCTAGCGCCCGCGACAGTAAAATGCCCCAAAGCGCAGCATGGACACATCAAAATTTTTGAAAGAAAACAGAGGTGTTTTTTGCGAAGTGCCTACATGTATATTTTTGCCTCTAAGTCAGCCGGCACCTAGGGAAACCTACCAAACCTGTGCATTTCTGAAAACTAGAGACCTAGGGGTATCCAAGATGGGGTGACTTGTGGGGCTCGGACCAGTTTCTGTTACCCAGAATCCTTTGCAAACCTCAAACTTTGGCTAAAAAAACACATGTTCCTCACATTTCTGTGGCAGAAAGGTCTGGAATCTGAGAGGAGCCACAAATTTCCTTCCACCCAGCGTTCCCCCAAGTCTCCCGATAAAAATGATACCTCACTTGTGTGGGTAGGCCTAGCGCCCGCGACAGGAAACGCCCCAAAGCGCAGCGTGGACACATCCACATTTTTTAAAGAAAACAGAAGTGTTTTTTGCGAAGTGCCTACCTGTAGATTTT
Source organism: Pleurodeles waltl (assembly GCF_031143425.1). Taxonomy (NCBI): domain Eukaryota; kingdom Metazoa; phylum Chordata; class Amphibia; order Caudata; family Salamandridae; genus Pleurodeles; species Pleurodeles waltl. The sequence goes on along the minus strand of NW_027150399.1, from coordinate 2,176,482 downwards.
GGCCTCTAGCTCAGCCGGCACCTAGGGAAACCTACCAAACCTGTGCATTTCTGAAAACTAGAGACCTAGGGGAATCCAAGATGGGGTGACTTGTGGGGCTCGGACCAGGTTCTGTTACCCAGAATCCTTTGCAAACCTCAAAATTTGGCTAAAAAAACACATGTTCCTCACATTTCTGTGGCAGAAAGTTCTGGAATCTGAGAGGAGCCACAAATTTCCTTCCAGCCAGCGTTCCCCCAAGTCTCCCGATAAAAATGATACCTCACTTGTGTGGGTAGGCCTAGCGCCCGCGACAGGAAACGACCCAAAGGGCAGCGTGGACACATCCAAATTTTTGAAAGAAAACAGAGGTGTTTTTTGCGAAGTGCCTACCTGTAGATTTTGGCCTCTAGCTCACCGGCACCTAGGGAAACCTACCAAACCTGTGCATTTCTGAAAACTAGAGACCTAGGGGATTCCAAGATGGGGTGACTTGTGGGGCTCGGACCAGGTTCTGTTACCCAGAATCCTTTGCAAACCTCAAAATTTGGCTAAAAAAACACATGTTCCTCACATTTCTGTGGCAGAAAGTTCTGGAATCTGAGAGGAGCCACAAATTTCCTTCCTCGCAGCGTTCCCCCAAGTCTCCCGATAAAAATGATACCTCACTTGTGTGGGTAGGCCTAGCGCCCCCGACAGGAAACGCCCCAAAGCGCAACGTGGATACATCCAAATTTTTGAAAGAAAACTGAGGTGTTTTTTGCGAAGTGCCTACCTGTAGATTTTGGCCTCTAACTCAGCCGGCACCTAGGGAAACCTACCAAACCTGTGCATTTCTGAAAACTAGAGACCTAGGGGAATCCAAGATGGGGTGACTTGTGGGGATCGGACCAGGTTCTGTTACCCAGAATCCTTTGCAAAGCTCAGAATTTGGCTAAAAAAACACATGTTCCTCACATTTCTGTGGCAGAAAGTTCTGGAATCTGAGAGGAGCCACAAATTTCCTTCCAGCCAGAGTTCCCCCAAGTCTCCCGATAAAAATGATACCTCACTTGTGTGGGTAGGCCTAGCGCCCGCGACAGGAAACGCCCCAAAGCGCAGCGTGGACACATCCACATTTTTGAAAGAAAACAGAGGTATTTTTGCGAAGTGCCTACCTGTAGATTTTGGCCTCTAGCTCAGCCGGCACCTAGGGAAACCTACCAAACCTGTGCATTTCTGAAAACTAGAGACCTAGGGGAATCCAAGATGGGGTGACTTGTGGGGCTCGGACCAGGTTCTGTTACGCAGAATCCTATGCAAACCTCAAAATGTGGCTAAAAAAACACATGTTCCTCACATTTCTGTGGCAGAAAGTTCTGGAATCTGAGAGGAGCCACAAATTTCCTTCCAGCCAGCGTTCCGCCAAGTCTCCCGATAAAAATGATACCTCACTTGTGTGGGTAGGCCTAGCGCCCGCGACAGGAAACGACCCAAAGGGCAGCGTGGACACATCCAAATTTTTGAAAGAAAACAGAGGTGTTTTTTGCGAAGTGCCTACCTGTAGATTTTGGCCTCTAGCTCACCGGCACCTAGGGAAACCTACCAAACCTGTGCATTTATGAAAACTAGAGACCTAGGGGATTCCAAGATGGGGTGACTTGTGGGGCTCGGACCAAGTTCTGTTACACAGAATCCTTTGCAAACCTCAAAATTTGGCTAAAAAAACACATGTTCCTCACATTTCTGTGGCAGAAAGTTCTGGAATCTGAGAGGAGCCACAAATTTCCTTCCATCTAGCGTTCCCCCAAGTCTCCCGATAAAAATGATACCTCACTTGTGTGGGTAGGCTTAGCGCCCGCGACAGGAAACGCCCCAAAGCGCAACGTGGATACATCCACATTTTTGAAAGAAAACTGAGGTGTTTTTTGCGAAGCGCCTACCTGTAGATTTTGGCCTCTAACTCAGCCGGCACCTAGGGAAACCTACCAAACCTGTGCATTTCTGAAAACTAGAGACCTAGGGGAATACAAGGAGGGGTGACTTGTGGGGCTCAGACCAGGTTCTGTTACCCAGAATCCTTTGCAAACCTCAAAATTTGGCTAAAAAAATACATGTTCCTCACATTTCTGTGGCAGAAAGTTCTGGAATCTGAGAGGAGCCACAAATTTCCTTCCACCCAGCGTTCCCCCAAGTCTCCCGATAAAAATGATACCTCACTTGTGTGGGTAGGCCTAGCGCCCGCGACAGGAACGCCCCAAAGCGCAACGTGGACACATCCTAATTTTTTTAAGAAAACAGAGGTGTTTTTTGCGAAGTGCCTACCTGTAGATTTTGGCCTCTAGCTCAGCCTGCACCTAGGGAAACCTACCAAACCAGTGCATTTCTGAAAACTAGAGACCTAGGGGAATCCAAGATGGGGTGACTTGTGGGGCTCGGACCAGGTTCTGTTATCCAGAATCATTTGCAAACCTCAAAATTTGGCTAAAAATACACATGTTCCTCATATTTCTGTGGGAGAAAGTTCTGGAATCTGAGAGGAGCCACAAATTTCCTTCCAGCCAGCGTTTCCCCAAGTCTCCCGATAAAAATGTTACCTCACTTGTGTGGGTAGGCCTAGAGCCCGCGACAGGAAACGCCCCAAAGCGCAGCGTGGACACATTCATATTTTTGAAAGAAAACAGAGGTGTTTTTTGCGAAGTGCCTACCTGTAGATTTTGGCCTCTAGCTCAGCCGGCACCTAGGGAAACCTACCAAACCTGTGCATTTCTGAAAACTAGAGACCTAGGGGAATCCAAGATGGGGTGACTTGTGGGGCTCGGACCAGGTTCTGTTACCCAGAATCCTTTGCAAACCTCAAAATTTGGCTAAAAAAATACATGTTCCTCACATTTCTGTGGCAGAAAGTTCTGGAATCTGAGAGGAGCCACAAATTTCCTTCCACCCAGCGTTCCCCCAAGTCTCCCGATAAAAATGATACCTCACTTGTGTGGGTAGGCCTAGCGCCCGCGACAGGAACGCCCCAAAGCGCAACGTGGACACATCCTAATTTTTTTAAGAAAACAGAGGTGTTTTTTGCGAAGTGCCTACCTGTAGATTTTGGCCTCTAGCTCAGCCTGCACCTAGGGAAACCTACCAAACCAGTGCATTTCTGAAAACTAGAGACCTAGGGGAATCCAAGATGGGGTGACTTGTGGGGCTCGGACCAGGTTCTGTTATCCAGAATCATTTGCAAACCTCAAAATTTGGCTAAAAATACACATGTTCCTCATATTTCTGTGGCAGAAAGTTCTGGAATCTGAGAGGAGCCACAAATTTCCTTCCAGCCAGCGTTTCCCCAAGTCTCCCGATAAAAATGTTACCTCACTTGTGTGGGTAGGCCTAGAGCCCGCGACAGGAAACGCCCCAAAGCGCAGCGTGGACACATTCAAATTTTTGAAAGAAAACAGAGGTGTTTTTTGCGAAGTGCCTACCTGTAGATTTTGGCCTCTAGCTCAGCCGGCACCTAGGGAAACCTACCAAACCTGTGCATTTCTGAAAACTAGAGACCTAGGGGAATCCAAGATGGGGTGACTTGTGGGGCTCGGACCAGGTTCTGTTACCCAGAATCCTTTGCAAACCTCAAAATTTGGCTAAAAAAACACATGTTCCTCACATTTCTGTGGCAGAAAGTTCTGGAATCTGAGAGGAGCCACAAATTTTCTTCCAGCCAGCGTTCCCCCAAGTCTCCCGATAAAAATGATACCTCACTTGTGTGGGTAGGCCTAGCGCCCGCGACAGGAAACGCCCCAAAGCGCAGCGTGGACACATCAACATTTTTTAAAGAAAACAGAGGTGTTTTTTGCGAAGTGCCTACCTGTAGATTTTGGCCTCTAGCTCAGCCGGCACCTAGTGAAACCTACCAAATCTGTGCATTTCTGAAAACTAGAGACCTAGGGGAATCCAAGATGGGGTGACTTGTGGGGCTCGGACCAGGTTCTGTTACCCAGAATCCTTTGCAAACCTCAAAATTTGGCTAAAAAAACACATGTTCCTCACATTTCTGTGGCAGAAAGTTCTGGAATCTGAGAGGAGCCACAAATTTCCTTCAGGCCAGCGTTCCCCCAAGTCTCCCGATACAAATGATACCTCACTTGTGTGGGTAGGGCTAGCGCCCACGACAGGAAACGACCCAAAGCGCAGCATGGACACATCCACATTTTTGAAGAAAATAGAGGTGTTTTTTTGCGAAGTGCCTACCTGTAGATTTTGGCCTCTAGCTCAGCCGGCACCTAGGGAAACCTACCAAACCTGTGCATTTCTGAAAACTAGAGACCTAGGGGAATTCAAGATGGGGTGACTTGTGGGGCTCGGACCAGGTTCTGTTACCCAGAATCCTTTGCAAACCTCAAAATTTGGCTAAAAAAACACATGTTCCTCACATTTCTGTGGCAGAAAGTTCTGGAAATCTGAGAGGAGCCACAAATTTCCTTCCAGCCAGCGTTTCTCCAAGTCTCCCGATAAAAATGATACCTCACGTGTGTGGGTAGGCATAGCGCCCGCGACAAGAAACGCCCCAAAGGACAGCGTGGACACATCCACATTTTTTAAAGAAAACAGAGGTGTTTTCTTGCGAAGTGCCTACCTGTAGATTTTGGCCTCTAGCTCAGCCTGCACCTAGGGAAACCTACCAAACCAGTGCATTTCTGAAAACTAGAGACCTAGGGGAATCCAAGATGGGGTGACTTGTGGGGCTCGGACCAGGTTCTGTTACCCAGAATCCTTTGCAAAGCTCAGAATTTGGCTAAAAAAACACATGTTCCTCACATTTCTGTGGCAGAAAGTTCTGGAATCTGAGAGGAGCCACAAATTTCCTTCCAGCCAGCGTTCCCCCAAGTCTCCCGATAAAAATGATACCTCACTTGTGTGGGTAGGCCTAGCGCCCGCGACAGGAAACGCCCCAAAGCGCAGCGTGGACACATCCACATTTTTTAAAGAAAACAGAGGTGTTTTTTGCGAAGTGCCTACCTGTAGATTTTGGCCTCTAGCTCAGCCGGCACCTAGGGAAACCTACCAAACCTGTGCATTTCTGAAAACTAGAGACCTAGGGGAATCCAAGATGGGGTGACTTGTGGGGCTCGGACCAGGTTCTGTTACCCAGAATCCTTTGCAAACCTCAAAATTTGGCTAAAAAAACACATGTTCTTCACATTTCTGTGGCAGAAAGTTCTGGAATCTGAGAGGAGCCACAAATTTCCTTCCAGCCAGCGTTCCGCCAAGTCTCCCGATAAAAATGATACCTCACTTGTGTGGGTAGGCCTAGCGCCCGCGACAGGAAACGACCCAAAGGGCAGCGTGGACACATCCAAATTTTTGAAAGAAAACAGAGGTGTTTTTTGCGAAGTGCCTACCTGTAGATTTTGGCCTCTAGCTCACCGGCACCTAGGGAAACCTACCAAACCTGTGCATTTATGAAAACTAGAGACCTAGGGGATTCCAAGATGGGGTGACTTGTGGGGCTCGGACCAAGTTCTGTTACACAGAATCCTTTGCAAACCTCAAAATTTGGCTAAAAAAACACATGTTCCTCACATTTCTGTGGCAGAAAGTTCTGGAATCTGAGAGGAGCCACACATTTCCTTCCATCCAGCGTTCCCCCAAGTCTCCCGATAAAAATGATACCTCACTTGTGTGGGTAGGCCTAGCGCCCGCGACAGGAAACGCCCCAAAGCGCAGCGTGGACACATCCACATTTTTTAAAGAAAACAGAGGTGTTTTTTGCGAAGTGCCTACCTGTAGATTTTGGCCTCTAGCTCAGCCGGCACCTAGTGAAACCTACCAAACCTGTGCATTTCTGAAAACTAGAGACCTAGGGGAATCCAAGATGGGGTGACTTGTGGGGCTCGGACCAGGTTCTGTTACCCAGAATCCTTTGCAAAGCTCAGAATTTGGCTAAAAAAACACATGTTCCTCACAATTCTGTGGCAGAAAGTTCTGGAATCTGAGAGGAGCCACAAATTTCTTTCCAGCTAGCGTTCCCCCAAATCTCCCGATAAAAATGATACCTCACTTGTGTGGGTAGGCCTAGCGCCCGCGACAGGAAACGCCCCAAAGCGCAGCGTGGACACATCCACATTTTTGAAAGAAAACAGAGGTGTTTTTTGCAAAGTGCCTACCTGTAGATTTTGGCCTCTAGCTCAGCCGGCACCTAGGGAAACCTACCAAACCTGTGCATTTCTGAAAACTAGAGACCTAGGGGAATCCAAGATGGGGTGACTTGTGGGGCTCGGACCAGGTTCTGTTACCCAGAATCCTTTGCAAACCTCAAAATTTGGCTAAAAAAACACATGTTCCTCACATTTCTGTGGCAGAAAGTTCTGGAATCTGAGAGGAGCCACAAATTTCCTTCCAGCCAGCGTTCCCCCAAGTCTCCCGATAAAAATGATACCTCACTTGTGTGGGTAGGCCTAGCGCCCGCGACAGGAAACGACCCAAAGGGCAGCGTGGACACATCCACATTTTTGAAAGAAAACAGAGGTGTTTTTTGCGAAGTGCCTACCTGTAGATTTTGGCCTCTAGCTCACCGGCACCTAGGGAAACCTACCAAACCTGTGCATTTCTGAAAACTAGAGACCTAGGGGATTCCAAGATGGGGTGACTTGTGGGGCTCGGACCAGGTTCTGTTACCCAGAATCCTTTGCAAACCTCAAAATTTGGCTAAAAAAACACATGTTCCTCACATTTCTGTGGCAGAAAGTTCTGGAATCTGAGAGGAGCCACAAATTTCCTTCCTCGCAGCGTTCCCCCAAGTCTCCCGATAAAAATGATACCTCACTTGTGTGGGTAGGCCTAGCGCCCGCAACAGGAAACACCCCAAAGCGCAACGTGGATACATCCAAATTTTTGAAAGAAAACTGAGGTGTTTTTTGCGAAGTGCCTACCTGTAGATTTTGGCCTCTAGCTCAGCCGGCACCTAGGGAAACCTACCAAACCTGTGCATTTCTGAAAACTAGAGACCTAGGGGAATCCAAGATGGGGTGACTTGTGGGGCTCGGACCAGGTTCTGTTACCCAGAATCCTTTGCAAAGCTCAAAATTTTGCTAAAAAAACACATGTTCCTCACATTTCTGTGGCAGAAAGTTCTGGAATCTGAGAGGAGCCACAAATTTCCTTCCAGCCAGCGTTCCCCCAAGTCTCCCGATAAAAATGATACCTCACTTGTGTGGGTAGGCCTAGCGCCCGCGACAGGAAACGCCCCAAAGCGCAGCGTGGACACATCCACATTTTTAAAAGAAAACAGAGGTGTTTTTTGCGAAGTGCCTACCTGTAGATTTTGGCCTCTAGCTCAGCCGGCACCTAGGGAAACCTACCAAACCTGTGCATTTCTGAAAACTAGAGACCTAGGGGAATCCAAGATGGGGTGACTTGTGGGGCTCGGACCAGGTTCTGTTACCCAGAATCCTTTGCAAACCTCAAAATTTGGCTAAAAAAACACATGTTCCTCACATTTCTGTGGCAGAAAGTTCTGGAATCTGAGAGGAGCCACAAATTTCCTTCCAGCCAGCGTTCCCCCAAGCCTCCCGATAAAAATGATACCTCACTTGTGTGCGTAGGCCTAGCGCCCGCGACAGGAAACGCCCCAAAGCGCAGCGTGGACACATCCAAATTTTTGAACGAAAACCGAGGTGTTTTTTGCGAAGTGCCTACCTGTAGATTTTGGCCTCTAGCTCAGCCGGCACCTAGGGAAACCTACCAAACCTGTGCATTTCTGAAAACTAGAGACCCAGGGGAATCCAAGGAGGGGTGACTTGTGGGGCTCGGACCAGGTTCTGTTACCCAGAATCCTTTGCAAACCTCAAAATTTGGCTAAAAAAACACATGTTCCTCACATTTCTGTGGCAGAAAGTTCTGGAATCTGAGAGGAGCCACAAATTTCCTTCCACCCAGCGTTCCCCCAAGTCTCCCGATAAAAATGATACCTCACTTGTGTGGGTAGGCCTAGCGCCCGCGACAGGAAACGCCCCAAAGCGCAGCGTGGAAACATCCACATTTTTGAAAGAAAACAGAGGTGTTTTTTGCGAAGTGCCTACCTGTAGATTTTGGCCTCTAGCTCAGCCGGCACCTAGGGAAACCTACCAAACCTGTGCATTTCTGAAAACTAGAGACCCAGGGGAATCCAAGATGGGGTGACTTGTGGGGCTCGGACCAGGTTCTGTTATCCAGAATCATTTGCAAACCTCAAAATGTGGCTAAAAAAACACATGTTCCTCATATTTCTGAGGCAGAAAGTTCTGGAATCTGAGAGGAGCTACAAATTTCCTTCCAGCCAGCGTTCCCCCAAGTCTCCCGATAAAAATGATACCTCACCTGTGTGGGTAGGCCTAGCGCCCGCGACAGGAAACGACCCAAAGCGCAGCGTGGACACATCCAAATTTTTGAAAGAAAACAGAGGTGTTTTTTGCGAAGTGCCTACCTGTAGATTTTGGCCTCTAGCTCAGCCGGCACCTAGGGAAACCTACCAAACCTGTGCATTTCTGAAAACTAGAGACCTAGGGGAATCCAAGATGGGGTGACTTGTGGGGCTCGGACCAGGTTCTGTTACCCAGAATCCTTTGCAAAGCTCAAAATTTTGCTAAAAAAACACATGTTCCTCACATTTCTGTGGCAGAAAGTTCTGGAATCTGAGAGGAGCCACAAATTTCCTTCCAGCCAGCGTTCCCCCAAGTCTCCCGATAAAAATGATACCTCACTTGTGTGGGTAGGCCTATCGCCCGCGACAGGAAACGCCCCAAAGCGCAGCGTGGACACATCCACATTTTTAAAAGAAAACAGAGGTGTTTTTTGCGAAGTGCCTACCTGTAGATTTTGGCCTCTAGCTCAGCCGGCACCTAGGGAAACCTACCAAACCTGTGCATTTCTGAAAACTAGAGACCAAGGGGAATCCAAGGAGGGGTGACTTGTGGGGCTCGGACCAGGTTCTGTTACACAGAATCCTTTGCAAACCTCAAAATTTGGCTAAAAAAACACATGTTCCTCACATTTCTGTGGCAGAAAGTTCTGGAATCTGAGAGGAGCCACAAATTTCCTTCCACCCAGCGTTCCCCCAAGTCTCCCGATAAAAATGATACCTCACTTGTGTGGGTAGGCCTAGCGCCCGCAACAGGAAACACCCCAAAGCGCAACGTGGACACATCCAAATTTTTTAAAGAAAACAGAGGTGTTTTTTGCGAAGTGCCTACCTGTAGATTTTGGCCTCTAGCTCAGCCGGCACCTAGGGAAAACTACCAATCCTGTGCATTTCTGAAAACTAGAGACCCAGGGGAATCCAAGATGGGGTGACTTGTGGGGCTCGGACCAGGTTCTGTTATCCAGAATCATTTGCAAACCTCAAAATTTGGCTAAAAAAACACATGTTCCTCATATTTCTGAGGCAGAAAGTTCTGGAATCTGAGAGGAGCTACAAATTTCCTTCCAGCCAGCGTTCCCCCAAGTCTCCCGATAAAAATGATACCTCACCTGTGTGGGTAGGCCTAGCGCCCGCGACAGGAAACGCCCCAAAGCGCAGCGTGGACACATCCACATTTTTGAAAGAAAACAGAGGTGTTTTTTGCGAAGTGCCTACCTGTAGATTTTGGCCTCTAGCTCAGCCGGCACCTAGGGAAACCTACCAAACCTGTGCATTTCTGAAAACTAGAGACCTAGGGGAATCCAAGATGGGGTGACTTGTGGGGCTCGGACCAGGTTCTGTTACCCAGAATCCTTTGCAAAGCTCAAAATTTTGCTAAAAAAACACATGTTCCTCACATTTCTGTGGCAGAAAGTTCTGGAATCTGAGAGGAGCCACAAATTTCCTTCCAGCCAGCGTTCCCCCAAGTCTCCCGATAAAAATGATACCTCACTTGTGTGGGTAGGCCTAGCGCCCGCGACAGGAAACGACCCAAAGGGCAGCGTGGACACATCCAAATTTTTGAAAGAAAACAGAGGTGTTTTTTGCGAAGTGCCTACCTGTAGATTTTGGCCTCTAGCTCACCGGCACCTAGGGAAACCTACCAAACCTGTGCATTTATGAAAACTAGAGACCTAGGGGATTCCAAGATGGGGTGACTTGTGGGGCTCGGACCAAGTTCTGTTACACAGAATCCTTTGCAAACCTCAAAATTTGGCTAAAAAAACACATGTTCCTCACATTTCTGTGGCAGAATGTTCTGGAATCTGAGAGGAGCCACAAATTTCCTTCCATCTAGCGTTCCCCCAAGTCTCCCGATAAAAATGATACCTCACTTGTGTGGGTAGGCTTAGCGCCCGCGACAGGAAACGCCCCAAAGCGCAACGTGGATACATCCACATTTTTGAAAGAAAACTGAGGTGTTTTTTGCGAAGCGCCTACCTGTAGATTTTGGCCTCTAACTCAGCCGGCACCTAGGGAAACCTACCAAACCTGTGCATTTCTGAAAACTAGAGACCTAGGGGAATACAAGGAGGGGTGACTTGTGGGGCTCGGACCAGGTTCTGTTACCCAGAATCCTTTGCAAACCTCAAAATTTGGCTAAAAAACTACATGTTCCTCACATTTCTGTGGCAGAAAGTTCTGGAATCTGAGAGGAGCCACAAATTTCCTTCCACCCAGCGTTCCCCCAAGTCTCCCGATAAAAATGATACCTCACTTGTGTGGGTAGGCCTAGCGCCCGCGACAGGAACGCCCCAAAGCGCAACGTGGACACATCCTAATTTTTTTAAGAAAACAGAGGTGTTTTTTGCGAAGTGCCTACCTGTAGATTTTGGCCTCTAGCTCAGCCCGCACCTAGGGAAACCTACCAAACCTGTGCATTTCTGAAAATTAGAGACCTAGGGGAATCCAAGATGGGGTGACTTGTGGGGCTCGGACCAGGTTCTGTTACCCAGAATCCTTTGCAAAGCTCAAAATTTGGCTAAAAAAACACATGTTCCTCACATTTCTGTGGCAGAAAGTTCTGGAATCTGAGAGGAGCCACAAATTTCCTTCCAGCCAGCGTTCCCCCAAGTCTCCCGATAAAAATGATACCTCACTTGTGTGGGTAGGCCTAGCGCCCGCGACAGGAAACGCCCCAAAGCGCAGCGTGGACACATCCACATTTTTTAAAGAAAACAGAGGTGTTTTTTGCGAAGTGCCTACCTGTAGATTTTGGCCTGTAGCTCAGCCGCCACCTAGGGAAACCTACCAAACCTGTGCATTTCTGAAAACTAGAGACCTAGGGGAATCCAAGATGGGGTGACTTGTGGGGCTCGGACCAGGTTCTGTTACCCAGAATCCTTTGCAAACCTCAAAATTTGGCTAAAAAACCACATGTTCCTCACATTTCTGTGGCAGAAAGTTCTGGAATCTGAGAGGAGCCACAAATTTCCTTCCAGCCAGCGTTCCCCCAAGTCTCCCGATACAAATGATACCTCACTTGTGTGGGTAGGGCTAGCGCCCACGTCAGGAAACGACCCAAAGCGCAGCATGGACACATCCAAATTTTTGAAAGAAAAAAGAGGGGTTTTTTGCGAAGTGCCTACCTGTAGATTTTGGCCTCTAGCTCAGCCGGCACCTAGGGAAACCTACCAAACCTGTGCATTTCTGAAAACTAGAGACCTAGGGGAATTCAAGATGGGGTGACTTGTGGGGCTCGGACCAGGTTCTGTTACCCAGAATCCTTTGCAAACCTCAAAATTTGGCTAAAAAAACACATGTTCCTCACATTTCTGTGGCAGAAAGTTCTGGAAATCTGAGAGGAGCCACAAATTTCCTTCCAGCCAGCGTTTCTCCAAGTCTCCCGATAAAAATGATACCTCACGTGTGTGGGTAGGCATAGCGCCCGCGACAAGAAACGCCCCAAAGGACAGCGTGGACACATCCACATTTTTTAAAGAAAACAGAGGTGTTTTCTTGCGAAGTGCCTACCTGTAGATTTTGGCCTCTGGCTCAGCCGGCACCTAGGGAAACCTACCAAACCTGTGCATTTCTGAAAACTAGAGACCTAGGGGAATCCAAGATGGAGTGACTTGTGGGGCTCGGACCAGGTTCTGTTATCCAGAATCATTTGCAAACCTCAAAATTTGGCTAAAAAAACACATGTTCCTCATATTTCTGTGGCAGAAAGTTCTGGAATCTGAGAGGAGCCACAAATTTCCTTCCAGCCAGCGTTCCCGCAAGTCTCCCGATAAAAATGATACCTCACTTGTGTGGGTAGGCCTAGAGCCCGCGACAGGAAACGCCCCAAAGCGCAGTGTGGACACATCCAATTTTTTTTAAGAAAACAGAGGTGTTTTTTGCGAAGTGCCTACCTGTAGATTTTGGCCTCTAGCTCAGCCGGCACCTAGGGAAACCTACCAAACCTGTGCATTTCTGAAAACTAGAGACCTAGGGGAATCCAAGATGGGGGTGACTTGTGGGGCTCAGACCAGGTTCTGTTACCCAGAATCCTTTGCAAACCTCAAAATTTGGCTAAAAAAACACATGTTCCTCACATTTCTGTGGCAGAAAATTCTGGAATCTGAGAGGAGCCACAAATTTCCTTCCAGCCAGCATTCCCCCAAGTCTCCCGATAAAAATGATACCTCACTTGTATGGATAGGCCTAGCGCCCGCGACAGTAAAATGCCCCAAAGCGCAGCATGGACACATCAAAATTTTTGAAAGAAAACAGAGGTGTTTTTTGCGAAGTGCCTACATGTATATTTTTGCCTCTAAGTCAGCCGGCACCTAGGGAAACCTACCAAACCTGTGCATTTCTGAAAACTAGAGACCTAGGGGTATCCAAGATGGGGTGACTTGTGGGGCTCGGACCAGTTTCTGTTACCCAGAATCCTTTGCAAACCTCAAACTTTGGCTAAAAAAACACATGTTCCTCACATTTCTGTGGCAGAAAGGTCTGGAATCTGAGAGGAGCCACAAATTTCCTTCCACCCAGCGTTCCCCCAAGTCTCCCGATAAAAATGATACCTCACTTGTGTGGGTAGGCCTAGCGCCCGCGACAGGAAACGCCCCAAAGCGCAGCGTGGACACATCCACATTTTTTAAAGAAAACAGAAGTGTTTTTTGCGAAGTGCCTACCTGTAGATTTTGGCCTCTAGCTCAGCCGGCACCTAGGGAAACCTACCAAACCTGTGCATTTCTGAAAACTAGAGACCTAGGGGAATCCAAGATGGGGTGACTTGTGGGGCTCGGACCAGGTTCTGTTACCCAGAATCCTTTGCAAACCTCAAAATTTGGCTAAAAAAACACATGTTCCTCACATTTCTGTGGCAGAAAGTTCTGGAATCTGAGAGGAGCCACAAATTTCCTTCCAGCCAGCGTTCCCCCAAGTCTCCCGATAAAAATGATACCTCACTTGTGTGGGTAGGCCTAGCGCCCGCGACAGGAAACGACCCAAAGGGCAGCGTGGACACATCCAAATTTTTGAAAGAAAACAGAGGTGTTTTTTGCGAAGTGCCTACCTGTAGATTTTGGCCTCTAGCTCACCGGCACCTAGGGAAACCTACCAAACCTGTGCATTTCTGAAAACTAGAGACCTAGGGGATTCCAAGATGGGGTGACTTGTGGGGCTCGGACCAGGTTCTGTTACCCAGAATCCTTTGCAAACCTCAAAATTTGGCTAAAAAAACACATGTTCCTCACATTTCTGTGGCAGAAAGTTCTGGAATCTGAGAGGAGCCACAAATTTCCTTCCTCGCAGCGTTCCCCCAAGTCTCCCGATAAAAATGATACCTCACTTGTGTGGGTAGGCCTAGCGCCCCCGACAGGAAACGCCCCAAAGCGCAACGTGGATACATCCAAATTTTTGAAAGAAAACTGAGGTGTTTTTTGCGAAGTGCCTACCTGTAGATTTTGGCCTCTAACTCAGCCGGCACCTAGGGAAACCTACCAAACCTGTGCATTTCTGAAAACTAGAGACCTAGGGGAATCCAAGATGGGGTGACTTGTGGGGATCGGACCAGGTTCTGTTACCCAGAATCCTTTGCAAAGCTCAGAATTTGGCTAAAAAAACACATGTTCCTCACATTTCTGTGGCAGAAAGTTCTGGAATCTGAGAGGAGCCACAAATTTCCTTCCAGCCAGAGTTCCCCCAAGTCTCCCGATAAAAATGATACCTCACTTGTGTGGGTAGGCCTAGCGCCCGCGACAGGAAACGCCCCAAAGCGCAGCGTGGACACATCCACATTTTTGAAAGAAAACAGAGGTATTTTTGCGAAGTGCCTACCTGTAGATTTTGGCCTCTAGCTCAGCCGGCACCTAGGGAAACCTACCAAACCTGTGCATTTCTGAAAACTAGAGACCTAGGGGAATCCAAGATGGGGTGACTTGTGGGGCTCGGACCAGGTTCTGTTACGCAGAATCCTATGCAAACCTCAAAATGTGGCTAAAAAAACACATGTTCCTCACATTTCTGTGGCAGAAAGTTCTGGAATCTGAGAGGAGCCACAAATTTCCTTCCAGCCAGCGTTCCGCCAAGTCTCCCGATAAAAATGATACCTCACTTGTGTGGGTAGGCCTAGCGCCCGCGACAGGAAACGACCCAAAGGGCAGCGTGGACACATCCAAATTTTTGAAAGAAAACAGAGGTGTTTTTTGCGAAGTGCCTACCTGTAGATTTTGGCCTCTAGCTCACCGGCACCTAGGGAAACCTACCAAACCTGTGCATTTATGAAAACTAGAGACCTAGGGGATTCCAAGATGGGGTGACTTGTGGGGCTCGGACCAAGTTCTGTTACACAGAATCCTTTGCAAACCTCAAAATTTGGCTAAAAAAACACATGTTCCTCACATTTCTGTGGCAGAAAGTTCTGGAATCTGAGAGGAGCCACAAATTTCCTTCCATCTAGCGTTCCCCCAAGTCTCCCGATAAAAATGATACCTCACTTGTGTGGGTAGGCTTAGCGCCCGCGACAGGAAACGCCCCAAAGCGCAACGTGGATACATCCACATTTTTGAAAGAAAACTGAGGTGTTTTTTGCGAAGCGCCTACCTGTAGATTTTGGCCTCTAACTCAGCCGGCACCTAGGGAAACCTACCAAACCTGTGCATTTCTGAAAACTAGAGACCTAGGGGAATACAAGGAGGGGTGACTTGTGGGGCTCAGACCAGGTTCTGTTACCCAGAATCCTTTGCAAACCTCAAAATTTGGCTAAAAAAATACATGTTCCTCACATTTCTGTGGCAGAAAGGTCTGGAATCTGAGAGGAGCCACAAATTTCCTTCCACCCAGCGTTCCCCCAAGTCTCCCGATAAAAATGATACCTCACTTGTGTGGGTAGGCCTAGCGCCCGCGACAGGAAACGCCCCAAAGCGCAGCGTGGACACATCCACATTTTTTAAAGAAAACAGAAGTGTTTTTTGCGAAGTGCCTACCTGTAGATTTTGGCCTCTAGCTCAGCCGGCACCTAGGGAAACCTACCAAACCTGTGCATTTCTGAAAACTAGAGACCTAGGGGAATCCAAGATGGGGTGACTTGTGGGGCTCGGACCAGGTTCTGTTACCCAGAATCCTTTGCAAACCTCAAAATTTGGCTAAAAAAACACATGTTCCTCACATTTCTGTGGCAGAAAGTTCTGGAATCTGAGAGGAGCCACAAATTTCCTTCCAGCCAGCGTTCCCCCAAGTCTCCCGATAAAAATGATACCTCACTTGTGTGGGTAGGCCTAGCGCCCGCGACAGGAAACGACCCAAAGGGCAGCGTGGACACATCCAAATTTTTGAAAGAAAACAGAGGTGTTTTTTGCGAAGTGCCTACCTGTAGATTTTGGCCTCTAGCTCACCGGCACCTAGGGAAACCTACCAAACCTGTGCATTTCTGAAAACTAGAGACCTAGGGGATTCCAAGATGGGGTGACTTGTGGGGCTCGGACCAGGTTCTGTTACCCAGAATCCTTTGCAAACCTCAAAATTTGGCTAAAAAAACACATGTTCCTCACATTTCTGTGGCAGAAAGTTCTGGAATCTGAGAGGAGCCACAAATTTCCTTCCTCGCAGCGTTCCCCCAAGTCTCCCGATAAAAATGATACCTCACTTGTGTGGGTAGGCCTAGCGCCCCCGACAGGAAACGCCCCAAAGCGCAACGTGGATACATCCAAATTTTTGAAAGAAAACTGAGGTGTTTTTTGCGAAGTGCCTACCTGTAGATTTTGGCCTCTAACTCAGCCGGCACCTAGGGAAACCTACCAAACCTGTGCATTTCTGAAAACTAAAGACCTAGGGGAATCCAAGATGGGGTGACTTGTGGGGATCGGACCAGGTTCTGTTACCCAGAATCCTTTGCAAAGCTCAGAATTTGGCTAAAAAAACACATGTTCCTCACATTTCTGTGGCAGAAAGTTCTGGAATCTGAGAGGAGCCACAAATTTCCTTCCAGCCAGAGTTCCCCCAAGTCTCCCGATAAAAATGATACCTCACTTGTGTGGGTAGGCCTAGCGCCCGCGACAGGAAACGCCCCAAAGCGCAGCGTGGACACATCCACATTTTTGAAAGAAAACAGAGGTATTTTTGCGAAGTGCCTACCTGTAGATTTTGGCCTCTAGCTCAGCCGGCACCTAGGGAAACCTACCAAACCTGTGCATTTCTGAAAACTAGAGACCTAGGGGAATCCAAGATGGGGTGACTTGTGGGGCTCGGACCAGGTTCTGTTACGCAGAATCCTATGCAAACCTCAAAATGTGGCTAAAAAAACACATGTTCCTCACATTTCTGTGGCAGAAAGTTCTGGAATCTGAGAGGAGCCACAAATTTCCTTCCAGCCAGCGTTCCGCCAAGTCTCCCGATAAAAATGATACCTCACTTGTGTGGGTAGGCCTAGCGCCCGCGACAGGAAACGACCCAAAGGGCAGCGTGGACACATCCAAATTTTTGAAAGAAAACAGAGGTGTTTTTTGCGAAGTGCCTACCTGTAGATTTTGGCCTCTAGCTCACCGGCACCTAGGGAAACCTACCAAACCTGTGCATTTATGAAAACTAGAGACCTAGGGGATTCCAAGATGGGGTGACTTGTGGGGCTCGGACCAAGTTCTGTTACACAGAATCCTTTGCAAACCTCAAAATTTGGCTAAAAAAACACATGTTCCTCACATTTCTGTGGCAGAAAGTTCTGGAATCTGAGAGGAGCCACAAATTTCCTTCCATCTAGCGTTCCCCCAAGTCTCCCGATAAAAATGATACCTCACTTGTGTGGGTAGGCTTAGCGCCCGCGACAGGAAACGCCCCAAAGCGCAACGTGGATACATCCACATTTTTGAAAGAAAACTGAGGTGTTTTTTGCGAAGCGCCTACCTGTAGATTTTGGCCTCTAACTCAGCCGGCACCTAGGGAAACCTACCAAACCTGTGCATTTCTGAAAACTAGAGACCTAGGGGAATACAAGGAGGGGTGACTTGTGGGGCTCAGACCAGGTTCTGTTACCCAGAATCCTTTGCAAACCTCAAAATTTGGCTAAAAAAATACATGTTCCTCACATTTCTGTGGCAGAAAGTTCTGGAATCTGAGAGGAGCCACAAATTTCCTTCCACCCAGCGTTCCCCCAAGTCTCCCGATAAAAATGATACCTCACTTGTGTGGGTAGGCCTAGCGCCCGCGACAGGAACGCCCCAAAGCGCAACGTGGACACATCCTAATTTTTTTAAGAAAACAGAGGTGTTTTTTGCGAAGTGCCTACCTGTAGATTTTGGCCTCTAGCTCAGCCTGCACCTAGGGAAACCTACCAAACCAGTGCATTTCTGAAAACTAGAGACCTAGGGGAATCCAAGATGGGGTGACTTGTGGGGCTCGGACCAGGTTCTGTTATCCAGAATCATTTGCAAACCTCAAAATTTGGCTAAAAATACACATGTTCCTCATATTTCTGTGGGAGAAAGTTCTGGAATCTGAGAGGAGCCACAAATTTCCTTCCAGCCAGCGTTTCCCCAAGTCTCCCGATAAAAATGTTACCTCACTTGTGTGGGTAGGCCTAGAGCCCGCGACAGGAAACGCCCCAAAGCGCAGCGTGGACACATTCAAATTTTTGAAAGAAAACAGAGGTGTTTTTTGCGAAGTGCCTACCTGTAGATTTTGGCCTCTAGCTCAGCCGGCACCTAGGGAAACCTACCAAACCTGTGCATTTCTGAAAACTAGAGACCTAGGGGAATCCAAGATGGGGTGACTTGTGGGGCTCGGACCAGGTTCTGTTACCCAGAATCCTTTGCAAACCTCAAAATTTGGCTAAAAAAACACATGTTCCTCACATTTCTGTGGCAGAAAGTTCTGGAATCTGAGAGGAGCCACAAATTTCCTTCCAGCCAGCGTTCCCCCAAGTCTCCCGATAAAAATGATACCTCACTTGTGTGGGTAGGCCTAGCGCCCGCGACAGGAAACGACCCAAAGGGCAGCGTGGACACATCCAAATTTTTGAAAGAAAACAGAGGTGTTTTTTGCGAAGTGCCTACCTGTAGATTTTGGCCTCTAGCTCACCGGCACCTAGGGAAACCTACCAAACCTGTGCATTTCTGAAAACTAGAGACCTAGGGGAATCCAAGATGGGGTGACTTGTGGGGCTCGGACCAGGTTCTGTTACGCAGAATCCTATGCAAACCTCAAAATGTGGCTAAAAAAACACATGTTCCTCACATTTCTGTGGCAGAAAGTTCTGGAATCTGAGAGGAGCCACAAATTTCCTTCCAGCCAGCGTTCCGCCAAGTCTCCCGATAAAAATGATACCTCACTTGTGTGGGTAGGCCTAGCGCCCGCGACAGGAAACGACCCAAAGGGCAGCGTGGACACATCCAAATTTTTGAAAGAAAACAGAGGTGTTTTTTGCGAAGTGCCTACCTGTAGATTTTGGCCTCTAGCTCACCGGCACCTAGGGAAACCTACCAAACCTGTGCATTTATGAAAACTAGAGACCTAGGGGATTCCAAGATGGGGTGACTTGTGGGGCTCGGACCAAGTTCTGTTACACAGAATCCTTTGCAAACCTCAAAATTTGGCTAAAAAAACACATGTTCCTCACATTTCTGTGGCAGAAAGTTCTGGAATCTGAGAGGAGCCACAAATTTCCTTCCATCTAGCGTTCCCCCAAGTCTCCCGATAAAAATGATACCTCACTTGTGTGGGTAGGCTTAGCGCCCGCGACAGGAAACGCCCCAAAGCGCAACGTGGATACATCCACATTTTTGAAAGAAAACTGAGGTGTTTTTTGCGAAGCGCCTACCTGTAGATTTTGGCCTCTAACTCAGCCGGCACCTAGGGAAACCTACCAAACCTGTGCATTTCTGAAAACTAGAGACCTAGGGGAATACAAGGAGGGGTGACTTGTGGGGCTCAGACCAGGTTCTGTTACCCAGAATCCTTTGCAAACCTCAAAATTTGGCTAAAAAAATACATGTTCCTCACATTTCTGTGGCAGAAAGTTCTGGAATCTGAGAGGAGCCACAAATTTCCTTCCACCCAGCGTTCCCCCAAGTCTCCCGATAAAAATGATACCTCACTTGTGTGGGTAGGCCTAGCGCCCGCGACAGGAACGCCCCAAAGCGCAACGTGGACACATCCTAATTTTTTTAAGAAAACAGAGGTGTTTTTTGCGAAGTGCCTACCTGTAGATTTTGGCCTCTAGCTCAGCCTGCACCTAGGGAAACCTACCAAACCAGTGCATTTCTGAAAACTAGAGACCTAGGGGAATCCAAGATGGGGTGACTTGTGGGGCTCGGACCAGGTTCTGTTATCCAGAATCATTTGCAAACCTCAAAATTTGGCTAAAAATACACATGTTCCTCATATTTCTGTGGGAGAAAGTTCTGGAATCTGAGAGGAGCCACAAATTTCCTTCCAGCCAGCGTTTCCCCAAGTCTCCCGATAAAAATGTTACCTCACTTGTGTGGGTAGGCCTAGAGCCCGCGACAGGAAACGCCCCAAAGCGCAGCGTGGACACATTCAAATTTTTGAAAGAAAACAGAGGTGTTTTTTGCGAAGTGCCTACCTGTAGATTTTGGCCTCTAGCTCAGCCGGCACCTAGGGAAACCTACCAAACCTGTGCATTTCTGAAAACTAGAGACCTAGGGGAATCCAAGATGGGGTGACTTGTGGGGCTCGGACCAGGTTCTGTTACCCAGAATCCTTTGCAAACCTCAAAATTTGGCTAAAAAAATACATGTTCCTCACATTTCTGTGGCAGAAAGTTCTGGAATCTGAGAGGAGCCACAAATTTCCTTCCACCCAGCGTTCCCCCAAGTCTCCCGATAAAAATGATACCTCACTTGTGTGGGTAGGCCTAGCGCCCGCGACAGGAACGCCCCAAAGCGCAACGTGGACACATCCTAATTTTTTTAAGAAAACAGAGGTGTTTTTTGCGAAGTGCCTACCTGTAGATTTTGGCCTCTAGCTCAGCCTGCACCTAGGGAAACCTACCAAACCAGTGCATTTCTGAAAACTAGAGACCTAGGGGAATCCAAGATGGGGTGACTTGTGGGGCTCGGACCAGGTTCTGTTATCCAGAATCATTTGCAAACCTCAAAATTTGGCTAAAAATACACATGTTCCTCATATTTCTGTGGCAGAAAGTTCTGGAATCTGAGAGGAGCCACAAATTTCCTTCCAGCCAGCGTTTCCCCAAGTCTCCCGATAAAAATGTTACCTCACTTGTGTGGGTAGGCCTAGAGCCCGCGACAGGAAACGCCCCAAAGCGCAGCGTGGACACATTCAAATTTTTGAAAGAAAACAGAGGTGTTTTTTGCGAAGTGCCTACCTGTAGATTTTGGCCTCTAGCTCAGCCGGCACCTAGGGAAACCTACCAAACCTGTGCATTTCTGAAAACTAGAGACCTAGGGGAATCCAAGATGGGGTGACTTGTGGGGCTCGGACCAGGTTCTGTTACCCAGAATCCTTTGCAAACCTCAAAATTTGGCTAAAAAAACACATGTTCCTCACATTTCTGTGGCAGAAAGTTCTGGAATCTGAGAGGAGCCACAAATTTTCTTCCAGCCAGCGTTCCCCCAAGTCTCCCGATAAAAATGATACCTCACTTGTGTGGGTAGGCCTAGCGCCCGCGACAGGAAACGCCCCAAAGCGCAGCGTGGACACATCAACATTTTTTAAAGAAAACAGAGGTGTTTTTTGCGAAGTGCCTACCTGTAGATTTTGGCCTCTAGCTCAGCCGGCACCTAGTGAAACCTACCAAATCTGTGCATTTCTGAAAACTAGAGACCTAGGGGAATCCAAGATGGGGTGACTTGTGGGGCTCGGACCAGGTTCTGTTACCCAGAATCCTTTGCAAACCTCAAAATTTGGCTAAAAAAACACATGTTCCTCACATTTCTGTGGCAGAAAGTTCTGGAATCTGAGAGGAGCCACAAATTTCCTTCAGGCCAGCGTTCCCCCAAGTCTCCCGATACAAATGATACCTCACTTGTGTGGGTAGGGCTAGCGCCCACGACAGGAAACGACCCAAAGCGCAGCATGGACACATCCACATTTTTGAAGAAAATAGAGGTGTTTTTTTGCGAAGTGCCTACCTGTAGATTTTGGCCTCTAGCTCAGCCGGCACCTAGGGAAACCTACCAAACCTGTGCATTTCTGAAAACTAGAGACCTAGGGGAATTCAAGATGGGGTGACTTGTGGGGCTCGGACCAGGTTCTGTTACCCAGAATCCTTTGCAAACCTCAAAATTTGGCTAAAAAAACACATGTTCCTCACATTTCTGTGGCAGAAAGTTCTGGAAATCTGAGAGGAGCCACAAATTTCCTTCCAGCCAGCGTTTCTCCAAGTCTCCCGATAAAAATGATACCTCACGTGTGTGGGTAGGCATAGCGCCCGCGACAAGAAACGCCCCAAAGGACAGCGTGGACACATCCACATTTTTTAAAGAAAACAGAGGTGTTTTCTTGCGAAGTGCCTACCTGTAGATTTTGGCCTCTAGCTCAGCCTGCACCTAGGGAAACCTACCAAACCAGTGCATTTCTGAAAACTAGAGACCTAGGGGAATCCAAGATGGGGTGACTTGTGGGGCTCGGACCAGGTTCTGTTACCCAGAATCCTTTGCAAAGCTCAGAATTTGGCTAAAAAAACACATGTTCCTCACATTTCTGTGGCAGAAAGTTCTGGAATCTGAGAGGAGCCACAAATTTCCTTCCAGCCAGCGTTCCCCCAAGTCTCCCGATAAAAATGATACCTCACTTGTGTGGGTAGGCCTAGCGCCCGCGACAGGAAACGCCCCAAAGCGCAGCGTGGACACATCCACATTTTTTAAAGAAAACAGAGGTGTTTTTTGCGAAGTGCCTACCTGTAGATTTTGGCCTCTAGCTCAGCCGGCACCTAGGGAAACCTACCAAACCTGTGCATTTCTGAAAACTAGAGACCTAGGGGAATCCAAGATGGGGTGACTTGTGGGGCTCGGACCAGGTTCTGTTACCCAGAATCCTTTGCAAACCTCAAAATTTGGCTAAAAAAACACATGTTCTTCACATTTCTGTGGCAGAAAGTTCTGGAATCTGAGAGGAGCCACAAATTTCCTTCCAGCCAGCGTTCCGCCAAGTCTCCCGATAAAAATGATACCTCACTTGTGTGGGTAGGCCTAGCGCCCGCGACAGGAAACGACCCAAAGGGCAGCGTGGACACATCCAAATTTTTGAAAGAAAACAGAGGTGTTTTTTGCGAAGTGCCTACCTGTAGATTTTGGCCTCTAGCTCACCGGCACCTAGGGAAACCTACCAAACCTGTGCATTTATGAAAACTAGAGACCTAGGGGATTCCAAGATGGGGTGACTTGTGGGGCTCGGACCAAGTTCTGTTACACAGAATCCTTTGCAAACCTCAAAATTTGGCTAAAAAAACACATGTTCCTCACATTTCTGTGGCAGAAAGTTCTGGAATCTGAGAGGAGCCACACATTTCCTTCCATCCAGCGTTCCCCCAAGTCTCCCGATAAAAATGATACCTCACTTGTGTGGGTAGGCCTAGCGCCCGCGACAGGAAACGCCCCAAAGCGCAGCGTGGACACATCCACATTTTTTAAAGAAAACAGAGGTGTTTTTTGCGAAGTGCCTACCTGTAGATTTTGGCCTCTAGCTCAGCCGGCACCTAGTGAAACCTACCAAACCTGTGCATTTCTGAAAACTAGAGACCTAGGGGAATCCAAGATGGGGTGACTTGTGGGGCTCGGACCAGGTTCTGTTACCCAGAATCCTTTGCAAAGCTCAGAATTTGGCTAAAAAAACACATGTTCCTCACAATTCTGTGGCAGAAAGTTCTGGAATCTGAGAGGAGCCACAAATTTCTTTCCAGCTAGCGTTCCCCCAAATCTCCCGATAAAAATGATACCTCACTTGTGTGGGTAGGCCTAGCGCCCGCGACAGGAAACGCCCCAAAGCGCAGCGTGGACACATCCACATTTTTGAAAGAAAACAGAGGTGTTTTTTGCAAAGTGCCTACCTGTAGATTTTGGCCTCTAGCTCAGCCGGCACCTAGGAAAACCTACCAAACCTGTGCATTTCTGAAAACTAGAGACCTAGGGGAATCCAAGATGGGGTGACTTGTGGGGCTCGGACCAGGTTCTGTTACCCAGAATCCTTTGCAAACCTCAAAATTTGGCTAAAAAAACACATGTTCCTCACATTTCTGTGGCAGAAAGTTCTGGAATCTGAGAGGAGCCACAAATTTCCTTCCAGCCAGCGTTCCCCCAAGTCTCCCGATAAAAATGATACCTCACTTGTGTGGGTAGGCCTAGCGCCCGCGACAGGAAACGACCCAAAGGGCAGCGTGGACACATCCACATTTTTGAAAGAAAACAGAGGTGTTTTTTGCGAAGTGCCTACCTGTAGATTTTGGCCTCTAGCTCACCGGCACCTAGGGAAACCTACCAAACCTGTGCATTTCTGAAAACTAGAGACCTAGGGGATTCCAAGATGGGGTGACTTGTGGGGCTCGGACCAGGTTCTGTTACCCAGAATCCTTTGCAAACCTCAAAATTTGGCTAAAAAAACACATGTTCCTCACATTTCTGTGGCAGAAAGTTCTGGAATCTGAGAGGAGCCACAAATTTCCTTCCTCGCAGCGTTCCCCCAAGTCTCCCGATAAAAATGATACCTCACTTGTGTGGGTAGGCCTAGCGCCCGCAACAGGAAACACCCCAAAGCGCAACGTGGATACATCCAAATTTTTGAAAGAAAACTGAGGTGTTTTTTGCGAAGTGCCTACCTGTAGATTTTGGCCTCTAGCTCAGCCGGCACCTAGGGAAACCTACCAAACCTGTGCATTTCTGAAAACTAGAGACCTAGGGGAATCCAAGATGGGGTGACTTGTGGGGCTCGGACCAGGTTCTGTTACCCAGAATCCTTTGCAAAGCTCAAAATTTTGCTAAAAAAACACATGTTCCTCACATTTCTGTGGCAGAAAGTTCTGGAATCTGAGAGGAGCCACAAATTTCCTTCCAGCCAGCGTTCCCCCAAGTCTCCCGATAAAAATGATACCTCACTTGTGTGGGTAGGCCTAGCGCCCGCGACAGGAAACGCCCCAAAGCGCAGCGTGGACACATCCACATTTTTAAAAGAAAACAGAGGTGTTTTTTGCGAAGTGCCTACCTGTAGATTTTGGCCTCTAGCTCAGCCGGCACCTAGGGAAACCTACCAAACCTGTGCATTTCTGAAAACTAGAGACCTAGGGGAATCCAAGATGGGGTGACTTGTGGGGCTCGGACCAGGTTCTGTTACCCAGAATCCTTTGCAAACCTCAAAATTTGGCTAAAAAAACACATGTTCCTCACATTTCTGTGGCAGAAAGTTCTGGAATCTGAGAGGAGCCACAAATTTCCTTCCAGCCAGCGTTCCCCCAAGCCTCCCGATAAAAATGATACCTCACTTGTGTGCGTAGGCCTAGCGCCCGCGACAGGAAACGCCCCAAAGCGCAGCGTGGACACATCCAAATTTTTGAACGAAAACCGAGGTGTTTTTTGCGAAGTGCCTACCTGTAGATTTTGGCCTCTAGCTCAGCCGGCACCTAGGGAAACCTACCAAACCTGTGCATTTCTGAAAACTAGAGACCCAGGGGAATCCAAGGAGGGGTGACTTGTGGGGCTCGGACCAGGTTCTGTTACCCAGAATCCTTTGCAAACCTCAAAATTTGGCTAAAAAAACACATGTTCCTCACATTTCTGTGGCAGAAAGTTCTGGAATCTGAGAGGAGCCACAAATTTCCTTCCACCCAGCGTTCCCCCAAGTCTCCCGATAAAAATGATACCTCACTTGTGTGGGTAGGCCTAGCGCCCGCGACAGGAAACGCCCCAAAGCGCAGCGTGGAAACATCCACATTTTTGAAAGAAAACAGAGGTGTTTTTTGCGAAGTGCCTACCTGTAGATTTTGGCCTCTAGCTCAGCCGGCACCTAGGGAAACCTACCAAACCTGTGCATTTCTGAAAACTAGAGACCCAGGGGAATCCAAGATGGGGTGACTTGTGGGGCTCGGACCAGGTTCTGTTATCCAGAATCATTTGCAAACCTCAAAATTTGGCTAAAAAAACACATGTTCCTCATATTTCTGAGGCAGAAAGTTCTGGAATCTGAGAGGAGCTACAAATTTCCTTCCAGCCAGCGTTCCCCCAAGTCTCCCGATAAAAATGATACCTCACCTGTGTGGGTAGGCCTAGCGCCCGCGACAGGAAACGACCCAAAGCGCAGCGTGGACACATCCAAATTTTTGAAAGAAAACAGAGGTGTTTTTTGCGAAGTGCCTACCTGTAGATTTTGGCCTCTAGCTCAGCCGGCACCTAGGGAAACCTACCAAACCTGTGCATTTCTGAAAACTAGAGACCTAGGGGAATCCAAGATGGGGTGACTTGTGGGGCTCGGACCAGGTTCTGTTACCCAGAATCCTTTGCAAAGCTCAAAATTTTGCTAAAAAAACACATGTTCCTCACATTTCTGTGGCAGAAAGTTCTGGAATCTGAGAGGAGCCACAAATTTCCTTCCAGCCAGCGTTCCCCCAAGTCTCCCGATAAAAATGATACCTCACTTGTGTGGGTAGGCCTAGCGCCCGCGACAGGAAACGCCCCAAAGCGCAGCGTGGACACATCCACATTTTTAAAAGAAAACAGAGGTGTTTTTTGCGAAGTGCCTACCTGTAGATTTTGGCCTCTAGCTCAGCCGGCACCTAGGGAAACCTACCAAACCTGTGCATTTCTGAAAACTAGAGACCAAGGGGAATCCAAGGAGGGGTGACTTGTGGGGCTCGGACCAGGTTCTGTTACACAGAATCCTTTGCAAACCTCAAAATTTGGCTAAAAAAACACATGTTCCTCACATTTCTGTGGCAGAAAGTTCTGGAATCTGAGAGGAGCCACAAATTTCCTTCCACCCAGCGTTCCCCCAAGTCTCCCGATAAAAATGATACCTCACTTGTGTGGGTAGGCCTAGCGCCCGCAACAGGAAACACCCCAAAGCGCAACGTGGACACATCCAAATTTTTTAAAGAAAACAGAGGTGTTTTTTGCGAAGTGCCTACCTGTAGATTTTGGCCTCTAGCTCAGCCGGCACCTAGGGAAAACTACCAATCCTGTGCATTTCTGAAAACTAGAGACCCAGGGGAATCCAAGATGGGGTGACTTGTGGGGCTCGGACCAGGTTCTGTTATCCAGAATCATTTGCAAACCTCAAAATTTGGCTAAAAAAACACATGTTCCTCATATTTCTGAGGCAGAAAGTTCTGGAATCTGAGAGGAGCTACAAATTTCCTTCCAGCCAGCGTTCCCCCAAGTCTCCCGATAAAAATGATACCTCACCTGTGTGGGTAGGCCTAGCGCCCGCGACAGGAAACGCCCCAAAGCGCAGCGTGGACACATCCACATTTTTGAAAGAAAACAGAGGTGTTTTTTGCGAAGTGCCTACCTGTAGATTTTGGCCTCTAGCTCAGCCGGCACCTAGGGAAACCTACCAAACCTGTGCATTTCTGAAAACTAGAGACCTAGGGGAATCCAAGATGGGGTGACTTGTGGGGCTCGGACCAGGTTCTGTTACCCAGAATCCTTTGCAAAGCTCAAAATTTTGCTAAAAAAACACATGTTCCTCACATTTCTGTGGCAGAAAGTTCTGGAATCTGAGAGGAGCCACAAATTTCCTTCCAGCCAGCGTTCCCCCAAGTCTCCCGATAAAAATGATACCTCACTTGTGTGGGTAGGCCTAGCGCCCGCGACAGGAAACGCCCCAAAGCGCAGCGTGGACACATCCACATTTTTAAAAGAAAACAGAGGTGTTTTTTGCGAAGTGCCTACCTGTAGATTTTGGCCTCTAGCTCAGCCGGCACCTAGGGAAACCTACCAAACCTGTGCATTTCTGAAAACTAGAGACCTAGGGGAATCCAAGATGGGGTGACTTGTGGGGCTCGGACCAGGTTCGGTTACCCAGAATCCTTTGCAAACATCAAAATTTGGCTAAAAAAACACATGTTCCTCACATTTCTGTGGCAGAAAGTTCTGGAATCTGAGAGGAGCCACAAATTTCCTTCCAGCCAGCGTTCCCCCAAGTCTCCCGATAAAAATGATACCTCACTTGTGTGGGTAGGCCTAGAGCCCGCGACAGGAAACGCCCCAAAGCGCAGTGTGGACACATCCAAATTTTTGAAAGAAAACAGAGGTGTTTTTTGCGAAGTGCCTACCTGTAGATTTTGGCCTCTAGCTCAGCCGGCACCTAGGGAAACCTACCAAACCTGTGCATTTCTGAAAACTAGAGACCTAGGGGAATCCAAGATGGGGGTGACTTGTGGGGCTCGGAGCAGGTTCTGTTACCCAGAATCCTTTGCAAAGCACAAAATTTGGCTAAAAAAACACATGTTCCTCACATTTCTGTGGCAGAAAGTTCTGGAATCTGAGAGGAGCCACAAATTTCCTTCCAGTCAGCTTTCCCCCAAGTCTCCCGATAAAAATGATACCTCACTTTTGTGGGTAGGCCTAGAGCCCGCGACAGGAAACGCCCCAAAGCGCAGTGTGGACACATCCACATTTTTGAAAGAAAACAGAGGTGTTTTTTGCGAAGTGCCTACCTGTAGATTTTGGCCTCTAGCTCAGCCGGCACCTAGGGAAACCTACCAAACCTGTGCATTTCTGAAAACTAGAGACCTAGGGGAATCCAAGATGGGGGTGACTTGTGGGGCTCGGACCAGGTTCTGTTACCCAGAATCCTTTGCAAACCTCAAAATTTGGCTAAAAAAACACATGTTCCTCACATTTCTGAGGCAGAAAATTCTGGAATCTGAGAGGAGCCACAAATTTCCTTCCAGCCAGCGTTCCCCCAAGTCTCCCGATAAAAATGATACCTCACTTGTGTGGGTAGGCTTAGCGCCCGCGACAGGAAACGCCCCAAAGCGCAGCGTGGACACATCCACATTTTTGAAAGAAAACAGAGGTGTTTTTTGCGAAGTGCCTACCAGTAGATTTTGGCCTCTAGCTCAGCCGGCACCTAGGGAAACCTACCAAACCTGTGCATTTCTGAAAACTAGAGACCTAGGGGAATCCAAGATGGGGTGACTTGTGGGGCTCGGACCAGGTTCTGTTACCCAGAATCCTTTGCAAACCTCAAAATTTGGCTAAAAAAACACATGTTCCTCACATTTCTGTGGCAGAAAGTTCTGGAATCTGAGAGGAGCCACAAATTTCCTTCCAGCCAGCGTTCCCCCAAGTCTCCCAATACAAATGATACCTCACTTGTGTGGGTAGGCCTAGCGCCCACATCAGGAAACGAGCCAAAGCGCAGCGTGGACACATCCAAATTTTTGAAAGAAAACAGAGGTGTTTTTAGCGAAGTGCCTACCTGTAGATTTGGCCTCTAGCTCAGCCGGCACCTAGGGAAACCTACCAATCCTGTGCATTTCTGAAAACTAGAGACCTAGGGTAATCCAAGATGGGGTGACTTGTGGGGCTCGGACCAGGTTCTGTTACCCAGAATCCCTTGCAAACCTCAAAATTTGGCTAAAAAAACACATCTTCCTCACATTTCTGTGGCAGAAAGTTCTGGAAATCTGAGAGGAGCCACAAATTTCCTTCCAGCCAGCGTTTCCCCAAGTCTCCCGATAAAAATTATACCTCACTTGTGTGGGTAGGCCTAGCGCCCGCGACAAGAAACGCCCCAAAGGACAGCGTGGACACATCCAAATTTTTTAAAGAAAACAGAAGTGTTTTTTGCGAAGTGCCTACCTGTAGATTTTGGCCTCTAGCTCACCCGGCACCTAGGGAAACCTACCAAACCTGTGCATTTCTGAAAACTAGAGACCTAGGGGAATCCAAGATGGGTGACTTGTGGGGCTCGGACCAGGTTCTGTTACCCAGAATCCTTTGCAAACCTCAAAATATGGCTAAAAAAACACATGTTCCTCACATTTCTGTCGCAGAAAGTTCTGGAATCTGAGAGGAGACACATATTTCCTTCCACCCAGCGTTCCCCCAAGTCTCCCGATAAAAATGATACCTCACTTGTGTGGGTAGGCCTAGCGCCCGCGACAGAAAACGCCCCAAAGCGCAACATGGACACATCCAAATTATTAAAGAAAACAGAGGTGTTTTTTGCGAAGTGCCTACCTGTAGATTTTGGCCTCTAGCTCAGCCGGCACCTAGGGAAACCTACCAAACCTGTGCATTTCTGAAAACTAGAGACCTAGGGGATTCCAAGATGGGGTGACTTGTGGGGCTCGGACCAGGTTCTGTTATCCAGAATCCTTTGCAAACCTCAAACTTTGGCTAAAAAAACTCATGTTCCTCTTATTTCTGTGGCAGAAAGTTCTGGAATCTGAGAGGAGCCACAAATTTCCTTCCCGCCAGCGTTCCCCCAAGTCTCCCGATAAAAATGATACCTCACTTGTGTGGGTAGGCCTAGAGCCCGCGACAGGAAACGCCCCAAAGCGCAGCGTGGACACATCCAAATTTTTGAAAGAAAACAGAGGTGTTTTTTGCGAAGTGCCTACCTGTAGATTGTTGCCTCTAAGTCAGCCGGCACCTAGGGAAACCTACCAAACCTGTGCATTTCTAAAAACTAGAGACCTAGGGGAATCCAAGATGGGGTGACTTGTGGGGCTCGGACCAGTTTCTGTTGCCCAGAATCCTTTGCAAACCTCAAACTTTGGCTAAAAAAACACATGTTCCTCACATTTCTGTGGCAGAAAGGTCTGGAATCTGAGAGGAGCCACAAATTTCCTTCCACCCAGCGTTCCCCCAAGTCTCCCGATATAAATGATACCTCACTTGTGTGGGTAGGCCTAGCGCCCGCGACAGGAAACGCCCAAAGGGCAGCGTGGACACATCCACATTTTTGAAAGAAAACAGAGGTGTTTTTTGCGAAGTGCCTACCTGTAGATTTTGGCCTCTAGCTCAGCCGGCACCTAGGGAAACCTACCAAACCTGTGCATTTCTGAAAACTAGATACCTAGGGGAATCCAAGATGGGGTGACTTGTGGGGCTCGGACCAGGTTCTGTTACCCAGAATCCTTTGCAAAGCTCAGAATTTGGCTAAAAAAACACATGTTCCTCACATTTCTGTGGCAGAAAGTTCTGGAATCTGAGAGGAGCCACAAATTTCCTTCCAGCCAGCGTTCCCCCAAGTCTCCCGATAAAAATGATACCTCACTTGTGTGGGTAGGCCTAGCGCCCGCGACAGGAAACGCCCCAAAGCGCAGCGTGGACACATCCACATTTTTGAAAGAAAACAGAGGTGTTTTTTGCGAAGTGCCTACCTGTAGATTTTGGCCTCTAGCTCAGCCGGCACCTAGGGAAACCTACCAAACCTGTGCATTTCTGAAAACTAGAGACCTAGGGGAATCCAAGATGGGGTGACTTGTGGGGCTCGGACCAGGTTCTGTTACCCAGAATCCTTTGCAAACCTCAAAATTTGGCTAAAAAAACACATGTTCCTCACATTTCTGTGGCAGAAAGTTCTGGAATCTGAGAGGAGCCACAAATTTCCTTCCAGCCAGCGTTCCCCCAAGTCTCCCAATACAAATGATACCTCACTTGTGTGGGTAGGCCTAGCGCCCACGACAGGAAACGAGACAAAGCGCAGCGTGGACACATCCAAATTTTTGAAAGAAAACAGAGGTGTTTTTTGCGAAGTGCCTACCTGTAGATTTGGCCTCTAGCTCAGCCGGCACCTAGGGAAACCTACCAATCCTGTGCATTTCTGAAAACTAGAGACCTAGGGGAATCCAAGATGGGGTGACTTTTGGGGCTCGGACCAGGTTCTGTTATCCAGAATCATTTGCAAACCTCAAAATTTGGCTAAAAAAACACATGTTCCTCATATTTCTGTGGCAGAAAGTTCTGGAATCTGAGAGGAGCCACAAATTTCCTTCCAGCCAGCGTTCCCCCAAGTCTCCCGATAAAAATGATACCTCACTTGTGTGCGTAGGCCTAGCGCCCGCGACAGGAAACGCCCCAAAGCGCAGCGTGGACACATCCAAATTTTTTAAAGAAAACAGAGGTGTTTTTTGTGAAGTGCCTACCTGTAGATTTTGGCCTCTAGCTCAGCCGGCACCTAGGGAAACCTACCAAACCTTTGCATTTCTGAAATCTAGAGACCTAGGGGAATCCAAGATGGGGTGACTTGTGGGGCTCGGACCAGGTTCTGTTACCCAGAATCCTTTGCAAAGCTCAAAATTTGGCTAAAAAAACACATGTTCCTCACATTTCTGTGGCAGAAAGTTCTGGAATCTGAGAGGAGCCACAAATTTCCTTCCAGCCAGCGTTCCCCCAAGTCTCCCGATAAAAATGATACCTCACTTGTGTGGGTAGGCCTAGCGCCTGCGACAGGAAACGCCCCAAAGCGCAGCGTGGACATATCCACATTTTTGAAAGAAACCAGAGGTGTTTTTTGCGAAGTGCATACCTGTAGATTTTGGCCTCTAGCTCAGCCGGCACCTAGGGAAACCTACCAAACCTGTGCATTTCTGAAAACTAGAGACCTAGTGTAATCCAAGATGGGGTGACTTGTGGGGCTCGGACCAGGTTCTGTTACCCAGAATCCTTTGCAAACCTCAAAATTTGGCTAAAAAAACACATGTTCCTCACATTTCTGTGGCAGAAAGTTCTGGAAATCTGAGAGGAGCCACAAATTTCCTTCCAGCCAGCGTTTCCCCAAGTCTCCCAATAAAAATTATACCTCACTTGTGTGGGTAGGCCTAGCGCCCGCGACAAGAAACGCCCCAAAGGACAGCGTGGACACATCCACATTTTTTAAAGAAAACAGAGGTGTTTTTTGCGAAGTGCCTACCTGTAGATTTTGGCCTCTAGCTCAGCCGGCACCTAGGGAAACATACCAAACCTGTGCATTTCTGAAAACTAGAGACCTAGGGGAATCCAAGATGGGGTGACTTGTGGGGCTCGGACCAGGTTCTGTTACCCAGAATCCTTTGCAAACCTCAAAATTTGGCTAAAAAAACACATGTTCCTCACATTTCTGTGGCAGAAAGTTCTGGAATCTGAGAGGAGCCACAAATTTCATTCCAGCCAGCGTTCCACCAAGTCTCCCGATAAAAATGATACCTCACTTGTGTGGGTAGGCATAGCGCCCGTGCCAGGAAATGACCCAAAGCGCAGCGTGGACACATCCAAATTTTTGAAAGAAAACAGAGGTGTTTTTTGCGAAGTGCCTACCTGTAGATTTTGGCCTCTAGCTCAGCCGGCACCTAGGGAAACCTACCAAATCTGTGCATTTCTGAAAACTAGAGACCTAGGGGAATCCAAGATGGGGTGACTTGTGGGGTTCGGACCAGGTTCTCTTACCCAGAATCCTTTGCAAAGCTCAAAATTTGGCTAAAAAAACACATGTTCCTCACATTTCTGTGGCAGAAAGATCTGGAATCTGAGAGGAGCCACAAATTTCCTTCCAGCCAGCGTTCCCCCAAGTCTCCCGATAAAAATGACACCTCACTTGTGTGGGTAGGCCTAGCGCCTGCGACAGGAAACGCCCCAAAGCGCAGCGTGGACATATCCACATTTTTGAAAGAAACCAGAGTTGTTTTTTGCGAAGTGCCTACCTGTAGATTTTGGCCTCTAGCTCAGCCTGCACCTAGGGAAACCTACCAAACCAGTGCATTTCTGAAAATTAGAGACCTAGGGGAATCCAAGATGGGGTGACTTGTGGGGCTCGGACCAGGTTCTGTTACCCAGAATCCTTTGCAAACCTCAAAATTTGGCTTAAAAAACACATGTTCCTCACATTTCTGTGGCAGAAAGTTCTGGAAATCTGAGAGGAGCCACAAATTTCCTTCCAGCCAGCGTTTCCCCAAGTCTCCCGATAAAAATTATACCTCACTTGTGTGGGTAGGCCTAGCGCCGCGACAAGAAATGCCCCAAAGGACAGCGTGGACACATCCACATTTTTTAAAGAAAACAGAGGTGTTTTTTGCGAAGTGCCTACCTGTAGATTTTGGCCTCTAGCTCAGCCGGCACCTAGGGAAACATACCAAACCTGTGCATTTCTGAAAACTAGAGACCTAGGGGAATCCAAGATGGGGTGACTTGTGGGGCTCGGACCAGGTTCTGTTATCCAGAATCATTTGCAAACCTCAAAATTTGGCTAAAAAAACACATGTTCCTCATATTTCTGTGGCAGAAAGTTCTGGAATCTGAGAGGAGCCACAAATTTCCTTCCAGCCAGCGTTCCCCCAAGTCTCCCGATAAAAATTATACCTCACTTGTGTGGGTAGGCCTAGAGCCCGCGACAGGAAACGCCCCAAAGCGCAGCGTGGACACATCCAAATTTTTGAAAGAAAACAGAGGTGTTTTTTGCGAAGTGCCTACCTGTAGATTTTTGCCTCTAAGTCAGCCGGCACCTAGGGAAACCTACCAAACCTGTGCATTTCTAAAAACTAGAGACCTAGGGGAATCCAAGATGGGGTGACTTGTGGGGCTCGGACCAGTTTCTGTTACCCAGAATCCTTTGCAAACCTCAAAATTTGGCTAAAAAAACACATGTTCCTCACATTTCTGTGGCAGAAAGTTCTGGAATCTGAGAGGAGCCACAAATTTCCTTCCAGCCAGCGTTCCCCCAAGTCTCCCGATAAAAATGATACCTCACTTGTGTGGGTAGGCTTAGCGCCCGCGACAGGAAACGCCCCAAAGCGCAGCGTGGACACATCCACATTTTTGAAAGAAAACAGAGGTGTTTTTTGCGAAGTGCCTACCAGTAGATTTTGGCCTCTAGCTCAGCCGGCACCTAGGGAAACCTACCAAACCTGTGCATTTCTGAAAACTAGAGACCTAGGGGAATCCAAGATGGGGTGACTTGTGGGGCTCAGACCAGGTTCTGTTACCCAGAATCCTTTGCAAACCTCAAAATTTGGCTAAAAAAACACATGTTCCTCACATTTCTGTGGCAGAAAGTTCTGGAATCTGAGAGGAGCCACAAATTTCCTTCCAGCCAGCGTTCCCCCAAGTCTCCCAATACAAATGATACCTCACTTGTGTGGGTAGGCCTAGCGCCCACATCAGGAAACGAGCCAAAGCGCAGCGTGGACACATCCAAATTTTTGAAAGAAAACAGAGGTGTTTTTAGCGAAGTGCCTACCTGTAGATTTGGCCTCTAGCTCAGCCGGCACCTAGGGAAACCTACCAATCCTGTGCATTTCTGAAAACTAGAGACCTAGGGTAATCCAAGATGGGGTGACTTGTGGGGCTCGGACCAGGTTCTGTTACCCAGAATCCCTTGCAAACCTCAAAATTTGGCTAAAAAAACACATGTTCCTCACATTTCTGTGGCAGAAAGTTCTGGAAATCTGAGAGGAGCCACAAATTTCCTTCCAGCCAGCGTTTCCCCAAGTCTCCCGATAAAAATTATACCTCACTTGTGTGGGTAGGCCTAGCGCCCGCGACAAGAAACGCCCCAAAGGACAGCGTGGACACATCCAAATTTTTTAAAGAAAACAGAGGTGTTTTTTGCGAAGTGCCTACCTGTAGATTTTGGCCTCTAGCTCACCCGGCACCTAGGGAAACCTACCAAACCTGTGCATTTCTGAAAACTAGAGACCTAGGGGAATCCAAGATGGGTGACTTGTGGGGCTCGGACCAGGTTCTGTTACCCAGAATCCTTTGCAAACCTCAAAATATGGGTAAAAAAACACATGTTCCTCACATTTCTGTCGCAGAAAGTTCTGGAATCTGAGAGGAGACACATATTTCCTTCCACCCAGCGTTCCCCCAAGTCTCCCGATAAAAATGATACCTCACTTGTGTGGGTAGGCCTAGCGCCCGCGACAGAAAACGCCCCAAAGCGCAACATGGACACATCCAAATTATTAAAGAAAACAGAGGTGTTTTTTGCGAAGTGCCTACCTGTAGATTTTGGCCTCTAGCTCAGCCGGCACCTAGGGAAACCTACCAAACCTGTGCATTTCTGAAAACTAGAGACCTAGGGGATTCCAAGATGGGGTGACTTGTGGGGCTCGGACCAGGTTCTGTTATCCAGAATCCTTTGCAAACCTCAAACTTTGGCTAAAAAAACAAATGTTCCTCTTAT
This sequence comes from Pleurodeles waltl, assembly GCF_031143425.1. Taxonomy (NCBI): domain Eukaryota; kingdom Metazoa; phylum Chordata; class Amphibia; order Caudata; family Salamandridae; genus Pleurodeles; species Pleurodeles waltl. The sequence continues at coordinate 2,141,090 of NW_027150399.1, read as the reverse complement.
TTCTGTGGCAGAAAGTTCTGGAATCTGAGAGGAGCCACAAATTTCCTTCCCGCCAGCGTTCCCCCAAGTCTCCCGATAAAAATGATACCTCACTTGTGTGGGTAGGCCTAGAGCCCGCGACAGGAAACGCCCCAAAGCGCAGCGTGGACACATCCAAATTTTTGAAAGAAAACAGAGGTGTTTTTTGCGAAGTGCCTACCTGTAGATTGTTGCCTCTAAGTCAGCCGGCACCTAGGGAAACCTACCAAACCTGTGCATTTCTAAAAACTAGAGACCTAGGGGAATCCAAGATGGGGTGACTTGTGGGGCTCGGACCAGTTTCTGTTGCCCAGAATCCTTTGCAAACCTCAAACTTTGGCTAAAAAAACACATGTTCCTCACATTTCTGTGGCAGAAAGGTCTGGAATCTGAGAGGAGCCACAAATTTCCTTCCACCCAGCGCTCCCCCAAGTCCCCCGATATAAATGATACCTCACTTGTGTGGGTAGGCCTAGCGCCCGCGACAGGAAACGCCCAAAGGGCAGCGTGGACACATCCACATTTTTGAAAGAAAACAGAGGTGTTTTTTGCGAAGTGCCTACCTGTAGATTTTGGCCTCTAGCTCAGCCGGCACCTAGGGAAACCTACCAAACCTGTGCATTTCTGAAAACTAGATACCTAGGGGAATCCAAGATGGGGTGACTTGTGGGGCTCGGACCAGGTTCTGTTACCCAGAATCCTTTGCAAAGCTCAGAATTTGGCTAAAAAAACACATGTTCCTCACATTTCTGTGGCAGAAAGTTCTGGAATCTGAGAGGAGCCACAAATTTCCTTCCAGCCAGCGTTCCCCCAAGTCTCCCGATAAAAATGATACCTCACTTGTGTGGGTAGGCCTAGCGCCCGCGACAGGAAACGCCCCAAAGCGCAGCATGGACACATCCACATTTTTGAAAGAAAACAGAGGTGTTTTTTGCGAAGTGCCTACCTGTAGATTTTGGCCTCTAGCTCAGCCGGCACCTAGGGAAACCTACCAAACCTGTGCATTTCTGAAAACTAGAGACCTAGGGGAATCCAAGATGGGGTGACTTGTGGGGCTCGGACCAGGTTCTGTTACCCAGAATCCTTTGCAAACCTCAAAATTTGGCTAAAAAAACACATGTTCCTCACATTTCTGTGGCAGAAAGTTCTGGAATCTGAGAGGAGCCACAAATTTCCTTCCAGCCAGCGTTCCCCCAAGTCTCCCAATACAAATGATACCTCACTTGTGTGGGTAGGCCTAGCGCCCACGACAGGAAACGAGACAAAGCGCAGCGTGGACACATCCAAATTTTTGAAAGAAAACAGAGGTGTTTTTTGCGAAGTGCCTACCTGTAGATTTGGCCTCTAGCTCAGCCGGCACCTAGGGAAACCTACCAATCCTGTGCATTTCTGAAAACTAGAGACCTAGGGGAATCCAAGATGGGGTGACTTTTGGGGCTCGGACCAGGTTCTGTTATCCAGAATCATTTGCAAACCTCAAAATTTGGCTAAAAAAACACATGTTCCTCATATTTCTGTGGCAGAAAGTTCTGGAATCTGAGAGGAGCCACAAATTTCCTTCCAGCCAGCGTTCCCCCAAGTCTCCCGATAAAAATGATACCTCACTTGTGTGCGTATGCCTAGCGCCCGCGACAGGAAACGCCCCAAAGCGCAGCGTGGACACATCCAAATTTTTGAAAGAAAACAGAGGTGTTTTTTGTGAAGTGCCTACCTGTAGATTTTGGCCTCTAGCTCAGCCGGCACCTAGGGAAACCTACCAAACCTTTGCATTTCTGAAATCTAGAGACCTAGGGGAATCCAAGATGGGGTGACTTGTGGGGCTCGGACCAGGTTCTGTTACCCAGAATCCTTTGCAAAGCTCAAAATTTGGCTAAAAAAACACGTGTTCCTCACATTTCTGTGGCAGAAAGTTCTGGAATCTGAGAGGAGCCACAAATTTCCTTCCTCCCAGCGTTCCCCCAAGTCTCCCGATAAAAATGATACCTCACTTGTGTGGGTAGGCCTAGCGCCCGCGACAGGAAACGACCCAAAGCGCAGCGTGGACACATCCAAATTTTTGAAAGAAAACAGAGGTGTTTTTTGCGAAGTGCCTACCTGTAGATTTTGGCCTCTAGCTCGCCGGCACCTAGGGAAACACCAAACCTGTGCATTTCTGAAAACTAGAGACCTAGGGGATTCCAAGATGGGGTGACTTGTGGGGCTCGGACCAGGTTCTGTTACCCAGAATCCTTTGCAAACCTCAAAATTTGGCAAAAAAAACACATGTTCCTCGCATTTCTGTGGCAGAAAGTTCTGGAATCTGAGAGGAGCCACAAATTTCCTTCCTCCCAGCGTTCCCCCAAGTCTCCCGATAAAAATGATACCTCACTTGTGTGGGTAGGCCTAGCGCCCGCGACAGGAAACGCCCCAAAGCGCAGTGTGGACACATTAAAATTTTTGAAAGAAAACAGAGGTGTTTTTTGCGAAGTGCCTACCTGTAGATTTTGGCCTCTAGCTCAGCCTGCACCTAGGGAAACCTAACAAACCAGTGCATTTCTGAAAATTAGAGACCTAGGGGAATCCAAGATGGGGTGACTTGTGGGGCTCGGACCAGGTTCTGTTATCCAGAATCATTTGCAAACCTCAAAATTTGGCTAAAAATACACATGTTCCTCATATTTCTGTGGCAGACAGTTCTGGAATCTGAGAGGAGCCACAAATTTCCTTCCAGCCAGCGTTTCCCCAAGTCTCCCGATAAAAATGATACCTCACTTGTGTGGGTAGGCCTAGAGCCCGCGTCAGGAAACGCCCCAAAGCGCAGCGTGGACACATCCAAATTTTTGAAAGAAAACAGAGGTGTTTTTTGCGAAGTGCCTACCTGTAGATTTTGGACTCTAGCTCAGCCGGCACCTAGGGAAACCTACCAAACCTGTGCATTTCTGACAACTAGAGACCTAGGGGAATCCAAGATGGGGTGACTTGTGGGGCTCGGACCAGGTTCTGTTACCCAGAATCCTTTGCAAACCTCAAAATTTGGCTAAAAAAACACATGTTCCTCACATTTCTGTGGCAGAAAGTTCTGGAATCTGAGAGGAGCCACAAATTTCCTTCCAGCCAGCGTTCCCCCAAGTCTCCCAATAAAAATGATACCTCACTTGTGTGGGTTGGCCTAGCGCCCGCAACAGGAAACGACCCAAAGCGCAGCGTGGACACATCCAAATTTTTGAAAGAAAACAGAGGGTTTTTTTTGCGAATTGCCAACCTGTAGATTTTGGCCTCTAGCTCAGCCGGCACCTAGGGAAACCTTACAAACCTGTGCATTTCTGAAAACTAGAGACCTAGGGGAATCCAAGATGGGGTGACTTGTGGGGCTCGGACCAGGTTCTGTTACCCAGAATCCTTTGCAAACCTCAAAATTTGGCTAAAAAAACACATGTTCCTCACATTTCTGTGGCAGAAAGTTCTGGAATCTGAGAGGAGCCACAAATTTCATTCCAGCCAGTGTTCCACCAAGTCTCCCGATAAAAATGATACCTCACTTGTGTGGGTAGGCATAGCGCCCGTGCCAGGAAATGACCCAAAGCGCAGCGTGGACACATCCAAATTTTTGAAAGAAAACAGAGGTGTTTTTTGCGAAGTGCCTACCTGTAGATTTTGGCCTCTAGCTCAGCCGGCACCTAGGGAAACCTACCAAATCTGTGCATTTCTGAAAACTAGAGACCTAGGGGAATCCAAGATGGGGTGACTTGTGGGGTTCGGACCAGGTTCTGTTACCCAGAATCCTTTGCAAACCTCAAAATTTGGCTAAAAACCTCCCATTTCTGCGGCAGAAAGGTCTGGAATCTGAGAGGAGCCAAAAATTTCCTTCCAGCCAGCGTTCCCCCAAGTCTCCCGATAAAAATGATACCTCACTTGTGTTGGTAGGCCTAGCGCCCGCGACAAGAAACGCCCCAAAGGACAGCGTGGACACATCCACATTTTTTAAAGAAAACAGAGGTGTTTTTTGCGAAGTGCCTACCTGTAGATTTTGGCCTCTAGCTCAGCCGGCACCTAGGGAAACATACCAAACCTGTGCATTTCTGAAAACTAGAGACCTAGGGGAATCCAAGATGGGGTGACTTGTGGGGCTCGGACCAGGTTCTGTTATCCAGAATCATTTGCAAACCTCAAAATTTGGCTAAAAAAACACATGTTCCTCATATTTCTGTGGCAGAAAGTTCTGGAATCTGAGAGGAGCCACAAATTTCCTTCCAGCCAGCGTTCCCCCAAGTCTCCCGATAAAAATTATACCTCACTTGTGTGGGTAGGCCTAGAGCCCGCGACAGGAAACGCCCCAAAGCGCAGCGTGGACACATCCAAATTTTTGAAAGAAAACAGAGGTGTTTTTTGCGAAGTGCCTACCTGTAGATTTTTGCCTCTAAGTCAGCCGGCACCTAGGGAAACCTACCAAACCTGTGCATTTCTAAAAACTAGAGACCTAGGGGAATCCAAGATGGGGTGACTTGTGGGGCTCGGACCAGTTTCTGTTACCCAGAATCCTTTGCAAACCTCAAAATTTGGCTAAAAAAACACATGTTCCTCACATTTCTGTGGCAGAAAGTTCTGGAATCTGAGAGGAGCCACAAATTTCCTTCCAGCCAGCGTTCCCCCAAGTCTCCCGATAAAAATGATACCTCACTTGTGTGGGTAGGCCTAGCGCCCGCGACAGGAAACGACCCAAAGCGCAGCGTGGACACATCCAAATTTTTGAAAGAAAACAGAGGTGTTTTTTGCGAAGTGCCTACCTGTAGATTTTGGCCTCTAGCTCAGCCGGCACCTAGGGAAACACCAAACCTGTGCATTTCTGAAAACTAGAGACCTAGGGGAATCCAAGATGGGGTGACTTGTGGGGCTCGGACCAGGTTCTGTTACCCAGAATCCTTTGCAAACCTCAAAATTTGGCAAAAAAAACACATGTTCCTCGCATTTCTGTGGCAGAAAGTTCTGGAATCTGAGAGGAGCCACAAATTTCCTTCCTCCCAGCGTTCCCCCAAGTCTCCCGATAAAAATGATACCTCACTTGTGTGGGTAGGCCTAGCGCCCGCGACAGGAAACGCCCCAAAGCGCAGTGTGGACACATCCAAATTTTTGAAATAAAACAGAGGTGTTTTTTGCGAAGTGCCTACCTGTAGATTTTGGCCTCTAGCTCAGCCTGCACCTAGGGAAACCTACCAAACCAGTGCATTTCTGAAAATTAGAGACCTAGGGGAATCCAAGATGGGGTGACTTGTGGGGCTCGGACCAGGTTCTGTTATCCAGAATCATTTGCAAACCTCAAAATTTGGCTAAAAATACACATGTTCCTCATATTTCTGTGGCAGACAGTTCTGGAATCTGAGAGGAGCCACAAATTTCCTTCCAGCCAGCGTTTCCCCAAGTCTCCCGATAAAAATGATACCTCACTTGTGTGGGTAGGCCTAGAGCCCGCGACAGGAAACGCCCCAAAGCGCAGCGTGGACACATCCAAATTTTTGAAAGAAAACAGAGGTGTTTTTTGCGAAGTGCCTACCTGTAGATTTTGGACTCTAGCTCAGCCGGCACCTAGGGAAACCTACCAAACCTGTGCATTTCTGACAACTAGAGACCTAGGGGAATCCAAGATGGGGTGACTTGTGGGGCTCGGACCAGGTTCTGTTACCCAGAATCCTTTGCAAACCTCAAAATTTGGCTAAAAAAACACATGTTCCTCACATTTCTGTGGCAGAAAGTTCTGGAATCTGAGAGGAGCCACAAATTTCCTTCCAGCCAGCGTTCCCCCAAGTCTCCCAATAAAAATGATACCTCACTTGTGTGGGTTGGCCTAGCGCCCGCAACAGGAAACGACCCAAAGCGCAGCGTGGACACATCCAAATTTTTGAAAGAAAACAGAGGGTTTTTTTTGCGAATTGCCAACCTGTAGATTTTGGCCTCTAGCTCAGCCGGCACCTAGGGAAACCTTACAAACCTGTGCATTTCTGAAAACTAGAGACCTAGGGGAATCCAAGATGGGGTGACTTGTGGGGCTCGGACCAGGTTCTGTTACCCAGAATCCTTTGCAAACCTCAAAATTTGGCTAAAAAAACACATGTTCCTCACATTTCTGTGGCAGAAAGGTCTGGAATCTGAGAGGAGCCACAAATTTCCTTCCACCCAGCGTTCCCCCAAGTCTCCCGATATAAATGATACCTCACTTGTGTGGGTAGGCCTAGCGCCCGCGACAGGAAACGCCCAAAGGGCAGCGTGGACACATCCACATTTTTGAAAGAAAACAGAGGTGTTTTTTGCGAAGTGCCTACCTGTAGATTTTGGCCTCTAGCTCAGCCGGCACCTAGGGAAACCTACCAAACCTGTGCATTTCTGAAAACTAGATACCTAGGGGAATCCAAGATGGGGTGACTTGTGGGGCTCGGACCAGGTTCTGTTACCCAGAATCCTTTGCAAAGCTCAGAATTTGGCTAAAAAAACACATGTTCCTCACATTTCTGTGGCAGAAAGTTCTGGAATCTGAGAGGAGCCACAAATTTCCTTCCAGCCAGCGTTCCCCCAAGTCTCCCGATAAAAATGATACCTCACTTGTGTGGGTAGGCCTAGCGCCCGCGACAGGAAACGCCCCAAAGCGCAGCGTGGACACATCCACATTTTTGAAAGAAAACAGAGGTGTTTTTTGCGAAGTGCCTACCTGTAGATTTTGGCCTCTAGCTCAGCCGGCACCTAGGGAAACCTACCAAACCTGTGCATTTCTGAAAACTAGAGACCTAGGGGAATCCAAGATGGGGTGACTTGTGGGGCTCGGACCAGGTTCTGTTACCCAGAATCCTTTGCAAACCTCAAAATTTGGCTAAAAAAACACATGTTCCTCACATTTCTGTGGCAGAAAGTTCTGGAATCTGAGAGGAGCCACAAATTTCCTTCCAGCCAGCGTTCCCCCAAGTCTCCCAATACAAATGATACCTCACTTGTGTGGGTAGGCCTAGCGCCCACGACAGGAAACGAGACAAAGCGCAGCGTGGACACATCCAAATTTTTGAAAGAAAACAGAGGTGTTTTTTGCGAAGTGCCTACCTGTAGATTTGGCCTCTAGCTCAGCCGGCACCTAGGGAAACCTACCAATCCTGTGCATTTCTGAAAACTAGAGACCTAGGGGAATCCAAGATGGGGTGACTTTTGGGGCTCGGACCAGGTTCTGTTATCCAGAATCATTTGCAAACCTCAAAATTTGGCTAAAAAAACACATGTTCCTCATATTTCTGTGGCAGAAAGTTCTGGAATCTGAGAGGAGCCACAAATTTCCTTCCAGCCAGCGTTCCCCCAAGTCTCCCGATAAAAATGATACCTCACTTGTGTGCGTAGGCCTAGCGCCCGCGACAGGAAACGCCCCAAAGCGCAGCGTGGACACATCCAAATTTTTTAAAGAAAACAGAGGTGTTTTTTGTGAAGTGCCTACCTGTAGATTTTGGCCTCTAGCTCAGCCGGCACCTAGGGAAACCTACCAAACCTTTGCATTTCTGAAATCTAGAGACCTAGGGGAATCCAAGATGGGGTGACTTGTGGGGCTCGGACCAGGTTCTGTTACCCAGAATCCTTTGCAAAGCTCAAAATTTGGCTAAAAAAACACATGTTCCTCACATTTCTGTGGCAGAAAGTTCTGGAATCTGAGAGGAGCCACAAATTTCCTTCCAGCCAGCGTTCCCCCAAGTCTCCCGATAAAAATGATACCTCACTTGTGTGGGTAGGCCTAGCGCCTGCGACAGGAAACGCCCCAAAGCGCAGCGTGGACATATCCACATTTTTGAAAGAAACCAGAGGTGTTTTTTGCGAAGTGCATACCTGTAGATTTTGGCCTCTAGCTCAGCCGGCACCTAGGGAAACCTACCAAACCTGTGCATTTCTGAAAACTAGAGACCTAGTGTAATCCAAGATGGGGTGACTTGTGGGGCTCGGACCAGGTTCTGTTACCCAGAATCCTTTGCAAACCTCAAAATTTGGCTAAAAAAACACATGTTCCTCACATTTCTGTGGCAGAAAGTTCTGGAAATCTGAGAGGAGCCACAAATTTCCTTCCAGCCAGCGTTTCCCCAAGTCTCCCAATAAAAATTATACCTCACTTGTGTGGGTAGGCCTAGCGCCCGCGACAAGAAACGCCCCAAAGGACAGCGTGGACACATCCACATTTTTTAAAGAAAACAGAGGTGTTTTTTGCGAAGTGCCTACCTGTAGATTTTGGCCTCTAGCTCAGCCGGCACCTAGGGAAACATACCAAACCTGTGCATTTCTGAAAACTAGAGACCTAGGGGAATCCAAGATGGGGTGACTTGTGGGGCTCGGACCAGGTTCTGTTACCCAGAATCCTTTGCAAACCTCAAAATTTGGCTAAAAAAACACATGTTCCTCACATTTCTGTGGCAGAAAGTTCTGGAATCTGAGAGGAGCCACAAATTTCATTCCAGCCAGCGTTCCACCAAGTCTCCCGATAAAAATGATACCTCACTTGTGTGGGTAGGCATAGCGCCCGTGCCAGGAAATGACCCAAAGCGCAGCGTGGACACATCCAAATTTTTGAAAGAAAACAGAGGTGTTTTTTGCGAAGTGCCTACCTGTAGATTTTGGCCTCTAGCTCAGCCGGCACCTAGGGAAACCTACCAAATCTGTGCATTTCTGAAAACTAGAGACCTAGGGGAATCCAAGATGGGGTGACTTGTGGGGTTCGGACCAGGTTCTCTTACCCAGAATCCTTTGCAAAGCTCAAAATTTGGCTAAAAAAACACATGTTCCTCACATTTCTGTGGCAGAAAGATCTGGAATCTGAGAGGAGCCACAAATTTCCTTCCAGCCAGCGTTCCCCCAAGTCTCCCGATAAAAATGACACCTCACTTGTGTGGGTAGGCCTAGCGCCTGCGACAGGAAACGCCCCAAAGCGCAGCGTGGACATATCCACATTTTTGAAAGAAACCAGAGTTGTTTTTTGCGAAGTGCCTACCTGTAGATTTTGGCCTCTAGCTCAGCCTGCACCTAGGGAAACCTACCAAACCAGTGCATTTCTGAAAATTAGAGACCTAGGGGAATCCAAGATGGGGTGACTTGTGGGGCTCGGACCAGGTTCTGTTACCCAGAATCCTTTGCAAACCTCAAAATTTGGCTTAAAAAACACATGTTCCTCACATTTCTGTGGCAGAAAGTTCTGGAAATCTGAGAGGAGCCACAAATTTCCTTCCAGCCAGCGTTTCCCCAAGTCTCCCGATAAAAATTATACCTCACTTGTGTGGGTAGGCCTAGCGCCGCGACAAGAAATGCCCCAAAGGACAGCGTGGACACATCCACATTTTTTAAAGAAAACAGAGGTGTTTTTTGCGAAGTGCCTACCTGTAGATTTTGGCCTCTAGCTCAGCCGGCACCTAGGGAAACATACCAAACCTGTGCATTTCTGAAAACTAGAGACCTAGGGGAATCCAAGATGGGGTGACTTGTGGGGCTCGGACCAGGTTCTGTTATCCAGAATCATTTGCAAACCTCAAAATTTGGCTAAAAAAACACATGTTCCTCATATTTCTGTGGCAGAAAGTTCTGGAATCTGAGAGGAGCCACAAATTTCCTTCCAGCCAGCGTTCCCCCAAGTCTCCCGATAAAAATTATACCTCACTTGTGTGGGTAGGCCTAGAGCCCGCGACAGGAAACGCCCCAAAGCGCAGCGTGGACACATCCAAATTTTTGAAAGAAAACAGAGGTGTTTTTTGCGAAGTGCCTACCTGTAGATTTTTGCCTCTAAGTCAGCCGGCACCTAGGGAAACCTACCAAACCTGTGCATTTCTAAAAACTAGAGACCTAGGGGAATCCAAGATGGGGTGACTTGTGGGGCTCGGACCAGTTTCTGTTACCCAGAATCCTTTGCAAACCTCAAAATTTGGCTAAAAAAACACATGTTCCTCACATTTCTGTGGCAGAAAGTTCTGGAATCTGAGAGGAGCCACAAATTTCCTTCCAGCCAGCGTTCCCCCAAGTCTCCCGATAAAAATGATACCTCACTTGTGTGGGTAGGCTTAGCGCCCGCGACAGGAAACGCCCCAAAGCGCAGCGTGGACACATCCACATTTTTGAAAGAAAACAGAGGTGTTTTTTGCGAAGTGCCTACCAGTAGATTTTGGCCTCTAGCTCAGCCGGCACCTAGGGAAACCTACCAAACCTGTGCATTTCTGAAAACTAGAGACCTAGGGGAATCCAAGATGGGGTGACTTGTGGGGCTCAGACCAGGTTCTGTTACCCAGAATCCTTTGCAAACCTCAAAATTTGGCTAAAAAAACACATGTTCCTCACATTTCTGTGGCAGAAAGTTCTGGAATCTGAGAGGAGCCACAAATTTCCTTCCAGCCAGCGTTCCCCCAAGTCTCCCAATACAAATGATACCTCACTTGTGTGGGTAGGCCTAGCGCCCACATCAGGAAACGAGCCAAAGCGCAGCGTGGACACATCCAAATTTTTGAAAGAAAACAGAGGTGTTTTTAGCGAAGTGCCTACCTGTAGATTTGGCCTCTAGCTCAGCCGGCACCTAGGGAAACCTACCAATCCTGTGCATTTCTGAAAACTAGAGACCTAGGGTAATCCAAGATGGGGTGACTTGTGGGGCTCGGACCAGGTTCTGTTACCCAGAATCCCTTGCAAACCTCAAAATTTGGCTAAAAAAACACATGTTCCTCACATTTCTGTGGCAGAAAGTTCTGGAAATCTGAGAGGAGCCACAAATTTCCTTCCAGCCAGCGTTTCCCCAAGTCTCCCGATAAAAATTATACCTCACTTGTGTGGGTAGGCCTAGCGCCCGCGACAAGAAACGCCCCAAAGGACAGCGTGGACACATCCAAATTTTTTAAAGAAAACAGAGGTGTTTTTTGCGAAGTGCCTACCTGTAGATTTTGGCCTCTAGCTCACCCGGCACCTAGGGAAACCTACCAAACCTGTGCATTTCTGAAAACTAGAGACCTAGGGGAATCCAAGATGGGTGACTTGTGGGGCTCGGACCAGGTTCTGTTACCCAGAATCCTTTGCAAACCTCAAAATATGGGTAAAAAAACACATGTTCCTCACATTTCTGTCGCAGAAAGTTCTGGAATCTGAGAGGAGACACATATTTCCTTCCACCCAGCGTTCCCCCAAGTCTCCCGATAAAAATGATACCTCACTTGTGTGGGTAGGCCTAGCGCCCGCGACAGAAAACGCCCCAAAGCGCAACATGGACACATCCAAATTATTAAAGAAAACAGAGGTGTTTTTTGCGAAGTGCCTACCTGTAGATTTTGGCCTCTAGCTCAGCCGGCACCTAGGGAAACCTACCAAACCTGTGCATTTCTGAAAACTAGAGACCTAGGGGATTCCAAGATGGGGTGACTTGTGGGGCTCGGACCAGGTTCTGTTATCCAGAATCCTTTGCAAACCTCAAACTTTGGCTAAAAAAACAAATGTTCCTCTTATTTCTGTGGCAGAAAGTTCTGGAATCTGAGAGGAGCCACAAATTTCCTTCCCGCCAGCGTTCCCCCAAGTCTCCCGATAAAAATGATACCTCACTTGTGTGGGTAGGCCTAGAGCCCGCGACAGGAAACGCCCCAAAGCGCAGCGTGGACACATCCAAATTTTTGAAAGAAAACAGAGGTGTTTTTTGCGAAGTGCCTACCTGTAGATTGTTGCCTCTAAGTCAGCCGGCACCTAGGGAAACCTACCAAACCTGTGCATTTCTAAAAACTAGAGACCTAGGGGAATCCAAGATGGGGTGACTTGTGGGGCTCGGACCAGTTTCTGTTGCCCAGAATCCTTTGCAAACCTCAAACTTTGGCTAAAAAAACACATGTTCCTCACATTTCTGTGGCAGAAAGGTCTGGAATCTGAGAGGAGCCACAAATTTCCTTCCACCCAGCGCTCCCCCAAGTCTCCCGATATAAATGATACCTCACTTGTGTGGGTAGGCCTAGCGCCCGCGACAGGAAACGCCCAAAGGGCAGCGTGGACACATCCACATTTTTGAAAGAAAACAGAGGTGTTTTTTGCGAAGTGCCTACCTGTAGATTTTGGCCTCTAGCTCAGCCGGCACCTAGGGAAACCTACCAAACCTGTGCATTTCTGAAAACTAGATACCTAGGGGAATCCAAGATGGGGTGACTTGTGGGGCTCGGACCAGGTTCTGTTACCCAGAATCCTTTGCAAAGCTCAGAATTTGGCTAAAAAAACACATGTTCCTCACATTTCTGTGGCAGAAAGTTCTGGAATCTGAGAGGAGCCACAAATTTCCTTCCAGCCAGCGTTCCCCCAAGTCTCCCGATAAAAATGATACCTCACTTGTGTGGGTAGGCCTAGCGCCCGCGACAGGAAACGCCCCAAAGCGCAGCATGGACACATCCACATTTTTGAAAGAAAACAGAGGTGTTTTTTGCGAAGTGCCTACCTGTAGATTTTGGCCTCTAGCTCAGCCGGCACCTAGGGAAACCTACCAAACCTGTGCATTTCTGAAAACTAGAGACCTAGGGGAATCCAAGATGGGGTGACTTGTGGGGCTCGGACCAGGTTCTGTTACCCAGAATCCTTTGCAAACCTCAAAATTTGGCTAAAAAAACACATGTTCCTCACATTTCTGTGGCAGAAAGTTCTGGAATCTGAGAGGAGCCACAAATTTCCTTCCAGCCAGCGTTCCCCCAAGTCTCCCAATACAAATGATACCTCACTTGTGTGGGTAGGCCTAGCGCCCACGACAGGAAACGAGACAAAGCGCAGCGTGGACACATCCAAATTTTTGAAAGAAAACAGAGGTGTTTTTTGCGAAGTGCCTACCTGTAGATTTGGCCTCTAGCTCAGCCGGCACCTAGGGAAACCTACCAATCCTGTGCATTTCTGAAAACTAGAGACCTAGGGGAATCCAAGATGGGGTGACTTTTGGGGCTCGGACCAGGTTCTGTTATCCAGAATCATTTGCAAACCTCAAAATTTGGCTAAAAAAACACATGTTCCTCATATTTCTGTGGCAGAAAGTTCTGGAATCTGAGAGGAGCCACAAATTTCCTTCCAGCCAGCGTTCCCCCAAGTCTCCCGATAAAAATGATACCTCACTTGTGTGCGTATGCCTAGCGCCCGCGACAGGAAACGCCCCAAAGCGCAGCGTGGACACATCCAAATTTTTGAAAGAAAACAGAGGTGTTTTTTGTGAAGTGCCTACCTGTAGATTTTGGCCTCTAGCTCAGCCGGCACCTAGGGAAACCTACCAAACCTTTGCATTTCTGAAATCTAGAGACCTAGGGGAATCCAAGATGGGGTGACTTGTGGGGCTCGGACCAGGTTCTGTTACCCAGAATCCTTTGCAAAGCTCAAAATTTGGCTAAAAAAACACATGTTCCTCACATTTCTGTGGCAGAAAGTTCTGGAATCTGAGAGGAGCCACAAATTTCCTTCCTCCCAGCGTTCCCCCAAGTCTCCCGATAAAAATGATACCTCACTTGTGTGGGTAGGCCTAGCGCCCGCGACAGGAAACGACCCAAAGCGCAGCGTGGACACATCCAAATTTTTGAAAGAAAACAGAGGTGTTTTTTGCGAAGTGCCTACCTGTAGATTTTGGCCTCTAGCTCGCCGGCACCTAGGGAAACACCAAACCTGTGCATTTCTGAAAACTAGAGACCTAGGGGATTCCAAGATGGGGTGACTTGTGGGGCTCGGACCAGGTTCTGTTACCCAGAATCCTTTGCAAACCTCAAAATTTGGCAAAAAAAACACATGTTCCTCGCATTTCTGTGGCAGAAAGTTCTGGAATCTGAGAGGAGCCACAAATTTCCTTCCTCCCAGCGTTCCCCCAAGTCTCCCGATAAAAATGATACCTCACTTGTGTGGGTAGGCCTAGCGCCCGCGACAGGAAACGCCCCAAAGCGCAGTGTGGACACATTAAAATTTTTGAAAGAAAACAGAGGTGTTTTTTGCGAAGTGCCTACCTGTAGATTTTGGCCTCTAGCTCAGCCTGCACCTAGGGAAACCTAACAAACCAGTGCATTTCTGAAAATTAGAGACCTAGGGGAATCCAAGATGGGGTGACTTGTGGGGCTCGGACCAGGTTCTGTTATCCAGAATCATTTGCAAACCTCAAAATTTGGCTAAAAATACACATGTTCTTCATATTTCTGTGGCAGACAGTTCTGGAATCTGAGAGGAGCCACAAATTTCCTTCCAGCCAGCGTTTCCCCAAGTCTCCCGATAAAAATGATACCTCACTTGTGTGGGTAGGCCTAGAGCCCGCGTCAGGAAACGCCCCAAAGCGCAGCGTGGACACATCCAAATTTTTGAAAGAAAACAGAGGTGTTTTTTGCGAAGTGCCTACCTGTAGATTTTGGACTCTAGCTCAGCCGGCACCTAGGGAAACCTACCAAACCTGTGCATTTCTGACAACTAGAGACCTAGGGGAATCCAAGATGGGGTGACTTGTGGGGCTCGGACCAGGTTCTGTTACCCAGAATCCTTTGCAAACCTCAAAATTTGGCTAAAAAAACACATGTTCCTCACATTTCTGTGGCAGAAAGTTCTGGAATCTGAGAGGAGCCACAAATTTCCTTCCAGCCAGCGTTCCCCCAAGTCTCCCAATAAAAATGATACCTCACTTGTGTGGGTTGGCCTAGCGCCCGCAACAGGAAACGACCCAAAGCGCAGCGTGGACACATCCAAATTTTTGAAAGAAAACAGAGGGTTTTTTTTGCGAATTGCCAACCTGTAGATTTTGGCCTCTAGCTCAGCCGGCACCTAGGGAAACCTTACAAACCTGTGCATTTCTGAAAACTAGAGACCTAGGGGAATCCAAGATGGGGTGACTTGTGGGGCTCGGACCAGGTTCTGTTACCCAGAATCCTTTGCAAACCTCAAAATTTGGCTAAAAAAACACATGTTCCTCACATTTCTGTGGCAGAAAGTTCTGGAATCTGAGAGGAGCCACAAATTTCATTCCAGCCAGTGTTCCACCAAGTCTCCCGATAAAAATGATACCTCACTTGTGTGGGTAGGCATAGCGCCCGTGCCAGGAAATGACCCAAAGCGCAGCGTGGACACATCCAAATTTTTGAAAGAAAACAGAGGTGTTTTTTGCGAAGTGCCTACCTGTAGATTTTGGCCTCTAGCTCAGCCGGCACCTAGGGAAACCTACCAAATCTGTGCATTTCTGAAAACTAGAGACCTAGGGGAATCCAAGATGGGGTGACTTGTGGGGTTCGGACCAGGTTCTGTTACCCAGAATCCTTTGCAAACCTCAAAATTTGGCTAAAAACCTCCCATTTCTGCGGCAGAAAGGTCTGGAATCTGAGAGGAGCCAAAAATTTCCTTCCAGCCAGCGTTCCCCCAAGTCTCCCGATAAAAATGATACCTCACTTGTGTTGGTAGGCCTAGCGCCCGCGACAAGAAACGCCCCAAAGGACAGCGTGGACACATCCACATTTTTTAAAGAAAACAGAGGTGTTTTTTGCGAAGTGCCTACCTGTAGATTTTGGCCTCTAGCTCAGCCGGCACCTAGGGAAACATACCAAACCTGTGCATTTCTGAAAACTAGAGACCTAGGGGAATCCAAGATGGGGTGACTTGTGGGGCTCGGACCAGGTTCTGTTATCCAGAATCATTTGCAAACCTCAAAATTTGGCTAAAAAAACACATGTTCCTCATATTTCTGTGGCAGAAAGTTCTGGAATCTGAGAGGAGCCACAAATTTCCTTCCAGCCAGCGTTCCCCCAAGTCTCCCGATAAAAATTATACCTCACTTGTGTGGGTAGGCCTAGAGCCCGCGACAGGAAACGCCCCAAAGCGCAGCGTGGACACATCCAAATTTTTGAAAGAAAACAGAGGTGTTTTTTGCGAAGTGCCTACCTGTAGATTTTTGCCTCTAAGTCAGCCGGCACCTAGGGAAACCTACCAAACCTGTGCATTTCTAAAAACTAGAGACCTAGGGGAATCCAAGATGGGGTGACTTGTGGGGCTCGGACCAGTTTCTGTTACCCAGAATCCTTTGCAAACCTCAAAATTTGGCTAAAAAAACACATGTTCCTCACATTTCTGTGGCAGAAAGTTCTGGAATCTGAGAGGAGCCACAAATTTCCTTCCAGCCAGCGTTCCCCCAAGTCTCCCGATAAAAATGATACCTCACTTGTGTGGGTAGGCCTAGCGCCCGCGACAGGAAACGACCCAAAGCGCAGCGTGGACACATCCAAATTTTTGAAAGAAAACAGAGGTGTTTTTTGCGAAGTGCCTACCTGTAGATTTTGGCCTCTAGCTCAGCCGGCACCTAGGGAAACACCAAACCTGTGCATTTCTGAAAACTAGAGACCTAGGGGAATCCAAGATGGGGTGACTTGTGGGGCTCGGACCAGGTTCTGTTACCCAGAATCCTTTGCAAACCTCAAAATTTGGCAAAAAAAACACATGTTCCTCGCATTTCTGTGGCAGAAAGTTCTGGAATCTGAGAGGAGCCACAAATTTCCTTCCTCCCAGCGTTCCCCCAAGTCTCCCGATAAAAATGATACCTCACTTGTGTGGGTAGGCCTAGCGCCCGCGACAGGAAACGCCCCAAAGCGCAGTGTGGACACATCCAAATTTTTGAAATAAAACAGAGGTGTTTTTTGCGAAGTGCCTACCTGTAGATTTTGGCCTCTAGCTCAGCCTGCACCTAGGGAAACCTACCAAACCAGTGCATTTCTGAAAATTAGAGACCTAGGGGAATCCAAGATGGGGTGACTTGTGGGGCTCGGACCAGGTTCTGTTATCCAGAATCATTTGCAAACCTCAAAATTTGGCTAAAAATACACATGTTCCTCATATTTCTGTGGCAGACAGTTCTGGAATCTGAGAGGAGCCACAAATTTCCTTCCAGCCAGCGTTTCCCCAAGTCTCCCGATAAAAATGATACCTCACTTGTGTGGGTAGGCCTAGAGCCCGCGACAGGAAACGCCCCAAAGCGCAGCGTGGACACATCCAAATTTTTGAAAGAAAACAGAGGTGTTTTTTGCGAAGTGCCTACCTGTAGATTTTGGACTCTAGCTCAGCCGGCACCTAGGGAAACCTACCAAACCTGTGCATTTCTGACAACTAGAGACCTAGGGGAATCCAAGATGGGGTGACTTGTGGGGCTCGGACCAGGTTCTGTTACCCAGAATCCTTTGCAAACCTCAAAATTTGGCTAAAAAAACACATGTTCCTCACATTTCTGTGGCAGAAAGTTCTGGAATCTGAGAGGAGCCACAAATTTCCTTCCAGCCAGCGTTCCCCCAAGTCTCCCAATAAAAATGATACCTCACTTGTGTGGGTTGGCCTAGCGCCCGCAACAGGAAACGACCCAAAGCGCAGCGTGGACACATCCAAATTTTTGAAAGAAAACAGAGGGTTTTTTTTGCGAATTGCCAACCTGTAGATTTTGGCCTCTAGCTCAGCCGGCACCTAGGGAAACCTTACAAACCTGTGCATTTCTGAAAACTAGAGACCTAGGGGAATCCAAGATGGGGTGACTTGTGGGGCTCGGACCAGGTTCTGTTACCCAGAATCCTTTGCAAACCTCAAAATTTGGCTAAAAAAACACATGTTCCTCACATTTCTGTGGCAGAAAGTTCTGGAATCTGAGAGGAGCCACAAATTTCATTCCAGCCAGTGTTCCACCAAGTCTCCCGATAAAAATGATACCTCACTTGTGTGGGTAGGCATAGCGCCCGTGCCAGGAAATGACCCAAAGCGCAGCGTGGACACATCCAAATTTTTGAAAGAAAACAGAGGTGTTTTTTGCGAAGTGCCTACCTGTAGATTTTGGCCTCTAGCTCAGCCGGCACCTAGGGAAACCTACCAAATCTGTGCATTTCTGAAAACTAGAGACCTAGGGGAATCCAAGATGGGGTGACTTGTGGGGTTCGGACCAGGTTCTGTTACCCAGAATCCTTTGCAAACCTCAAAATTTGGCTAAAAACCTCCCATTTCTGCGGCAGAAAGGTCTGGAATCTGAGAGGAGCCAAAAATTTCCTTCCAGCCAGCGTTCCCCCAAGTCTCCCGATAAAAATGATACCTCACTTGTGTTGGTAGGCCTAGCGCCCGCGACAAAAAACGCCCCAAAGGACAGCGTGGACACATCCACATTTTTTAAAGAAAACAGAGGTGTTTTTTGCGAAGTGCCTACCTGTAGATTTTGGCCTCTAGCTCAGCCGGCACCTAGGGAAACATACCAAACCTGTGCATTTCTGAAAACTAGAGACCTAGGGGAATCCAAGATGGGGTGACTTGTGGGGCTCGGACCAGGTTCTGTTATCCAGAATCATTTGCAAACCTCAAAATTTGGCTAAAAAAACACATGTTCCTCACATTTCTGTGGCAGAAAGTTCTGGAATCTGAGAGGAGCCACAAATTTCCTTCCAGCCAGCGTTCCCCCAAGTCTCCCGATAAAAATGACACCTCACTTGTGTGGGTAGGCCTAGCGCCTGCGACAGGAAACGCCCCAAAGCGCAGCGTGGACATATCCACATTTTTTAAAGAAACCAGAGTTGTTTTTTGCGAAGTGCCTACCTGTAGATTTTGGCCTCTAGCTCAGCCGGCACCTAGGGAAACCTACCAAACCTGTGCATTTCTGAAAACTAGAGACCTAGGGTAATCCAAGATGGGGTGACTTGTGGGGCTCGGACCAGGTTCTGTTACCCAGAATCCTTTGCAAACCTCAAAATTTGGCTAAAAAAACACATGTTCATCACATTTCTGTGGCAGAAAGTTCTGGAAATCTGAGAGGAGCCACAAATTTCCTTCCAGCCAGCGTTTCCCCAAGTCTCCTGATAAAATTATACCTCACTTGTGTGGGTAGGCCTAACGCCCGCGACAAGAAACGCCCCAAAGGACAGCGTGGACACATCCACATTTTTTAAAGAAAACAGAGGTGTTTTTTGCGAAGTGCCTACCTGTAGATTTTGGCCTCTAGCTCAGCCGGCACCTAGGGAAACATACCAAACCTGTGCATTTCTGAAAACTAGAGACCTAGGGGAATCCAAGATGGGGTGACTTGTGGGGCTCGGACCAGGTTCTGTTATCCAGAATCATTTGCAAACCTCAAAATTTGGCTAAAAAAACACATGTTCCTCATATTTCTGTGGCAGAAAGTTCTGGAATCTGAGAGGAGCCACAAATTTCCTTCCAGCCAGCGTTCCCCCAAGTCTCCCGATAAAAATGATACCTCACTTGTGTGGGTAGGCCTAGCGCCCGCGACAGGAAACGCCCCAAAGCGCAGCGTGGACACATCCACATTTTTAAAAGAAAACAGAGGTGTTTTTTGCGAAGTGCCTACCTTTAGATTTTGGCCTCTAGCTCAGCCGGCACCTAGGGAAACCTACCAAACCTGTGCATTTCTGAAAACTAGAGACCTAGGGGAATTCAAGATGGGGTGACTTGTGGGGCTAGGACCAGGTTCTGTTACCCAGAATCCTTTGCAAACCTCAAAATTTGGCTAAAAAAACACATGTTCCTCACATTTCTGTGGCAGAAAGTTCTGGAAATCTGAGAGGACCCACAAATTTCCTTCCAGCCAGCGTTTCTCCAAGTCTCCCAATAAAAATGATACCTCACGTGTGTGGGTAGGCATAGCGCCCGCGACAAGAAACGCCCCAAAGGACAGCGTGGACACATCCACATTTTTTAAAGAAAACAGAGGTGTTTTCTTGCGAAGTGCCTACCTGTAGATTTTGGCCTCTAGCTCAGCCTGCACCTAGGGAAACCTACCAAACCAGTGCATTTCTGAAAACTAGAGACCTAGGGGAATCCAAGATGGGGTGACTTGTGGGGCTCGGACCAGGTTCTGTTATCCAGAATCATTTGCAAACCTCAAAATTTGGCTAAAAATACACATGTTCCTCATATTTCTGTGGCAGAAAGTTCTGGAATCTGAGAGGAGCCACAAATTTCCTTCCAGCCAGCGTTTCCCCAAGTCTCCCGATAAAAATGTTACCTCACTTGTGTGGGTAGGCCTAGAGCCCGCGACAGGAAACGCCCCAAAGCGCAGCGTGGACACATTCAAATTTTTGAAAGAAAACAGAGGTGTTTTTTGCGAAGTGCCTACCTGTAGATTTTGGCCTCTAGCTCAGCCGGCACCTAGGGAAACCTACCAAACCTGTGCATTTCTGAAAACTAGAGACCTAGGGGAATCCAAGATGGGGTGACTTGTGGGGCTCGGACCAGGTTCTGTTACCCAGAATCCTTTGCAAACCTCAAAATTTGGCTAAAAAAACACATGTTCCTCACATTTCTGTGGCAGAAAGTTCTGGAATCTGAGAGGAGCCACAAATTTCCTTCCAGCCAGCGTTCCCCCAAGTCTCCCGATAAAAATGATACCTCACTTGTGTGGGTAGGCCTAGCGCCCACGACAGGAAACGACCCAAAGCCCAGCGTGGACACATCCAAATTTTTGAAAGAAAACAGAGGTGTTTTTTTGCGAAGTGCCAACCAGTAGATTTTGGCCTCTAGCTCAGCCGGCACCTAGGGAAACCCACCAAACCTGTGCATTTCTGAAAACTAGAGACCTAGGGGAATCAAAGATGGGGTGACTTGTGGGGCTCGGACCAGGTTCTGTTACACAGAATCCTTTGCAAACCTCAAAATTTGGCTAAAAAAACACATGTTCCTCACATTTCTGTGGCAGAAAGTTCTGGAATCTGAGAGGAGCCACAAATTTCATTCCAGCCAGCGTTCCCCCAAGTCTCCCGATAAAAATGATACCTCACTTGTGTGGGTAGGCCTAGCGCCCGTGCCAGGAAACGACCCAAAGCGCAGCATGGACACATCCAAATTTTTGAAAGAAAACAGAGGTGTTTTTTGCGAAGTGCCTACCTGTAGATTTTGGCCTCGAGCTCAGCCGGCACCTAGGGAAACGTACCAAACCTGTGCATTTCTGAAAACTAGAGACCTAGGGGAATCCAAGATGGGGTGACTTGTGGGGTTCGGACCAGGTTCTGTTACCCAGAATCCTTTGCATACCTCAAAATGTGGCAAAAAAACTCACATTTCTGTGGCAGAAAGGTCTGGAATCTGAGAGGAGCCACAAATTTCCTTCCAGCCAGCGTTCCCCCAAGCCTCCCGATAAAAATGATACCTGACTTGTGTGGGTAGGCCTAGCGCCCGCGACAGGAAACGCCCCAAAGCGCAGCGTGGACACATCCAAATTTTTGAATGAAAACCGAGGTGTTTTTTGCGAAGTGCCTACCTGTAGATTTTGGCCTCTAGCTCAGCCGGCACCTAGGGAAACCTACCAAACCTGTGCATTTCTGAAAACTAGAGACCCAGGGGAATCCAAGGAGGGGTGACTTGTGGGGCTCGGATCAGGTTCTGTTACCCAGAATCCTTTGCAAACCTCAAAATTTGGCTAAAAAAACACATGTTCCTCACATTTCGGTGGCAGAAAGTTCTGGAATCTGAGAGGAGCCACAAATTTCCTTCCACCCAGCGTTCCCCCAAGTCTCCCGATAAAAATGATACCTCACTTGTGTGGGTAGGCCTAGCGCCCGCGACAGGAAACGCCCCAAAGCGCAGCGTGGAAACATCCAAATTTTTGAAAGAAAACAGAGGTCTTTTTTGCGAAGTGCCTACCTGTAGATTTTGGCCTCTAGCTCAGCCGGCACCTAGGGAAACCTACCGATCCTGTGCATTTCTGAAAACTAGAGACCAAGGGGAATCCAAGGAGGGGTGACTTGTGGGGCTCGGACCAGGTTCTGTTACACAGAATCCTTTGCAAACCTCAAAATTTGGCTAAAAAAACACATGTTCCTCACATTTCTGTGGCAGAAAGTTCTGGAATCTGAGAGGAGCCACAAATTTCCTTCCACCCAGCGTTCCCCCAAGTCTCCCGATAAAAATGATACCTCACTTGTGTGGGTAGGCCTAGCGCCCGCAACAGGAAACACCCCAAAGCGCAACGTGGACACATCCAAATTTTTTAAAGAAAACAGAGGTGTTTTTTGCGAAGTGCCTACCTGTAGATTTTGGCCTCTAGCTCAGCCGGCACCTAGGGAAACCTACCAAACCTGTGCATTTCTGAAAACTAGAGACCTAGGGGAATCCAAGATGGGGGTGACTTGTGGGGCTCGGACCAGGTTCTGTTACCCAGAATCCTTTGCAAAGCTCAAAATTTGGCTAAAAAAACACATGTTCCTCACATTTCTGTGGCAGAAAGTTCTGGAATCTGAGAGGAGCCACAAATTTCCTTCCAGTCAGCTTTCCCCCAAGTCTCCCGATAAAAATGATACCTCAATTGGTGGGTAGGCCTAGAGCCCGCGACAGGAAACGCCCCAAAGCGCAGTGTGGACACATCCACATTTTTGAAAGAAAACAGAGGTGTTTTTTGCGAAGTGCCTACCTGTAGATTTTGGCCTCTAGCTCAGCCGGCACCTAGGGAAACCTACCAAACCTGTGCATTTCTGAAAACTAGAGACCCAGGGGAATCCAAGATGGGGGTGACTTGTGGGGCTCGGACCAGGTTCTGTTACCCAGAATCCTTTGCAAACCTCAAAATTTGGCTAAAAAAACACATGTTCCTCACATTTCTGAGGCAGAAAATTCTGGAATCTGAGAGGAGCCACAAATTTCCTTCCAGCCAGCGTTCCCCCAAGTCTCCCGATAAAAATGATACCTCACTTGTGTGGGTAGGCTTAGCGCCCGCGACAGGAAACGCCCCAAAGCGCAGCGTGGACACATCCACATTTTTGAAAGAAAACAGAGGTGTTTTTTGTGAAGTGCCTACCTGTAGATTTTGGCCTCTAGCTCAGCCGGCACCTAGGGAAACCTACCAAACCTGTGCATTTCTGAAAACTAGGGACCAAGGGGAATCCAAGGAGGGGTGACTTGTGGGGCTCGGACCAGGTTCTGTTACACAGAATCCTTTGCAAACCTCAAAATTTGGCTAAAAAAACACATGTTCCTCACATTTCTGTGGCAGAAAGTTCTGGAATCTGAGAGGAGCCACAAATTTCCTTCCACCCAGCGTTCCCCCAAGTCTCCCGATAAAAATGATACCTCACTTGTGTGGGTAGGCCTAGCGCCCGCAACAGGAAACACCCCAAAGCGCAACGTGGACACATCCAAATTTTTTAAAGAAAACAGAGGTGTTTTTTGCGAAGTGCCTACCTGTAGATTTTGGCCTCTAGCTCAGCCGGCACCTAGGGAAAACTACCAATCCTGTGCATTTCTGAAAACTAGAGACCTAGGGGAATCCAAGATGGGGTGACTTGTGGGGCTCGGACCAGGTTCTGTTATCCAGAATCATTTGCAAACCTCAAAATTTGGCTAAAAAAACACATGTTCCTCATATTTCTGAGGCAGAAAGTTCTGGAATCTGAGAGGAGCTACAAATTTCCTTCCAGCCAGCGTTCCCCCAAGTCTCCCGATAAAAATGATACCTCACCTGTGTGGGTAGGCCTAGCGCCCGCGACAGGAAACGCCCCAAAGCGCAGCGTGGACACATCCACATTTTTGAAAGAAAACAGAGGTGTTTTTTGCGAAGTGCCTACCTGTAGATTTTGGCCTCTAGCTCAGCCGGCACCTAGGGAAACCTACCAAACCTGTGCATTTCTGAAAACTAGAGACCTAGGGGAATCCAAGATGGGGTGACTTGTGGGGCTCGGACCAGGTTCTGTTACCCAGAATCCTTTGCAAAGCTCAAAATTTTGCTAAAAAAACACATGTTCCTCACATTTCTGTGGCAGAAAGTTCTGGAATCTGAGAGGAGCCACAAATTTCCTTCCAGCCAGCGTTCCCCCAAGTCTCCCGATAAAAATGATACCTCACTTGTGTGGGTAGGCCTAGCGCCCGCGACAGGAAACGCCCCAAAGCGCAGCGTGGACACATCCACATTTTTAAAAGAAAACAGAGGTGTTTTTTGCGAAGTGCCTACCTGTAGATTTTGGCCTCTAGCTCAGCCGGCACCTAGGGAAACCTACCAAACCTGTGCATTTCTGAAAACTAGAGACCTAGGGGAATCCAAGATGGGGTGACTTGTGGGGCTCGGACCAGGTTCTGTTACCCAGAATCCTTTGCAAACCTCAAAATTTGGCTAAAAAAACACATGTTCCTCACATTTCTGTGGCAGAAAGTTCTGGAATCTGAGAGGAGCCACAAATTTCCTTCCAGCCAGCGTTCCCCCAAGTCTCCCGATAAAAATGATACCTCACTTGTGTGGGTAGGCCTAGAGCCCGCGACAGGAAACGCCCCAAAGCGCAGTGTGGACACATCCAAATTTTTGAAAGAAAACAGAGGTGTTTTTTGCGAAGTGCCTACCTGTAGATTTTGGCCTCTAGCTCAGCCGGCACCTAGGGAAACCTACCAAACCTGTGCATTTCTGAAAACTAGAGACCTAGGGGAATCCAAGATGGGGGTGACTTGTGGGGCTCGGACCAGGTTCTGTTACCCAGAATCCTTTGCAAAGCTCAAAATTTGGCTAAAAAAACAAATGTTCCTCACATTTCTGTGGCAGAAAGTTCTGGAATCTGAGAGGAGCCACAAATTTCCTTCCAGTCAGCTTTCCCCCAAGTCTCCCGATAAAAATGATACCTCACTTCTGTGGGTAGGCCTAGAGCCCGCGACAGGAAACGCCCCAAAGCGCAGTGTGGACACATCCACATTTTTGAAAGAAAACAGAGGTGTTTTTTGCGAAGTGCATACCTGTAGATTTTGGCCTCTAGCTCAGCCGGCACCTAGGGAAACCTACCAAACCTGTGCATTTCTGAAAACTAGAGACCTAGGGGAATCCAAGATGGGGGTGACTTGTGGGGCTCGGACCAGGTTCTGTTACCCAGAATCCTTTGCAAACCTCAAAATTTGGCTAAAAAAACACATGTTCCTCACATTTCTGAGGCAGAAAATTCTGGAATCTGAGAGGAGCCACAAATTTCCTTCCAGCCAGCGTTCCCCCAAGTCTCCCGATAAAAATGATACCTCACTTGTGTGGGTAGGCTTAGCGCCCGCGACAGGAAACGCCCCAAAGCGCAGCGTGGACACATCCACATTTTTGAAAGAAAACAGAGGTGTTTTTTGCGAAGTGCCTACCAGTAGATTTTGGCCTCTAGCTCAGCCGGCACCTAGGGAAACCTACCAAACCTGTGCATTTCTGAAAACTAGAGACCTAGGGGAATCCAAGATGGGGTGACTTGTGGGGCTCGGACCAGGTTCTGTTACCCAGAATCCTTTGCAAACCTCAAAATTTGGCTAAAAAAACACATGTTCCTCACATTTCTGTGGCAGAAAGTTCTGGAATCTGAGAGGAGCCACAAATTTCCTTCCAGCCAGCGTTCCCCCAAGTCTCCCAATACAAATGATACCTCACTTGTGTGGGTAGGCCTAGCGCCCACAACAGGAAACGAGCCAAAGCGCAGCGTGGACACATCCAAATTTTTGAAAGAAAACAGAGGTGTTTTTAGCGACGTGCCTACCTGTAGATTTGGCCTCTAGCTCAGCCGGCACCTAGGGAAACCTACCAATCCTGTGCATTTCTGAAAACTAGAGACCTAGGGTAATCCAAGATGGGTTGACTTGTGGGGCTCGGACCAGGTTCTGTTACCCAGAATCCCTTGCAAACCTCAAAATTTGGCTAAAAAAACACATGTTCCTCACATTTCTGTGGCAGAAAGTTCTGGAAATCTGAGAGGAGCCACAAATTTCCTTCCAGCCAGCGTTTCCCCAAGTCTCCCGATAAAAATTATACATCACTTGTGTGGGTAGGCCTAGCGCCCGCGACAAGAAACGCCCCAAAGGACAGCGTGGACACATCCAAATTTTTTAAAGAAAACAGAGGTGTTTTTTGCGAAGTGCCTACCTGTAGATTTTGGCCTCTAGCTCACCCGGCACCTAGGGAAACCTACCAAACCTGTGCATTTCTGAAAACTAGAGACCTAGGGGAATCCAAGATGGGGTGACTTGTGGGGCTCGGACCAGGTTCTGTTACCCAGAATCCTTTGAAAACTTCAAAATATGGCTAAAAAAACACATGTTCCTCACATTTCTGTCGCAGAAAGTTCTGGAATCTGAGAGGAGACACATATTTCCTTCCACCCAGCGTTCCCCCAAGTCTCCCGATAAAAATGATACCTCACTTGTGTGGGTAGGCCTAGCGCCCGCGACAGAAAACGCCCCAAAGCGCAACATGGACACCTCCAAATTATTAAAGAAAACAGAGGTGTTTTTTGCGAAGTGCCTACCTGTAGATTTTGGCCTCTAGCTCAGCCGGCACCTAGGGAAACCTACCAAACCTGTGCATTTCTGAAAACTAGAGACCTAGGGGAATCCAAGATGGGGGTGACTTCTGGGGCTCGGACCAGGTTCTGTTACCCAGAATCCTTTGCAAAGCTCAAAATTTGGCTAAAAAAACACATGTTCCTCACATTTCTGTGGCAGAAAGTTCTGGAATCTGAGAGGAGCCACAAATTTCCTTCCCGCCAGCGTTCCCCCATGTCTCCCGATAAAAATGATACCTCACTTGTGTGGGTAGGCCTAGAGCCCGCGACAGGAAACGCCCCAAAGCGCAGCGTGGACACATCCAAATTTTTGAAAGAAAACAGAGGTGTTTTTTGCGAAGTGCCTACCTGTAGATTGTTGCCTCTAAGTCAGCCGGCACCTAGGGAAACCTACCAAACCTGTGCATTTCTAAAAACTAGAGACCTAGGGGAATCCAAGATGGGGTGACTTGTGGGGCTCGGACCAGTTTCTGTTGCCCAGAATCCTTTGCAAACCTCAAACTTTGGCTAAAAAAACACATGTTCCTCACATTTCTGTGGCAGAAAGGTCTGGAATCTGAGAGGAGCCACAAATTTCCTTCCACCCAGCGTTCCCCCAAGTCTCCCGATATAAATGATACCTCACTTGTGTGGGTAGGCCTAGCGCCCGCGACAGGAAACGCCCAAAGGGCAGCGTGGACACATCCACATTTTTGAAAGAAAACAGAGGTGTTTTTTGCGAAGTGCCTACCTGTAGATTTTGGCCTCTAGCTCAGCCGGCACCTAGGGAAACCTACCAAACCTGTGCATTTCTGAAAACTAGATACCTAGGGGAATCCAAGATGGGGTGACTTGTGGGGCTCGGACCATGGTCTGTTACCCAGAATCCTTTGCAAAGCTCAGAATTTGGCTAAATAAACACATGTTCCTCACATTTCTGTGGCAGAAAGTTCTGGAATCTGAGAGGAGCCACAAATTTCCTTCCAGCCAGCGTTCCCCCAAGTCTCCCGATAAAAATGATACCTCACTTGTGTGGGTAGGCCTAGCGCCCGCGACAGGAAACGCCCCAAAGCGCAGCGTGGACACATCCACATTTTTGAAAGAAAACAGAGGTGTTTTTTGCGAAGTGCCTACCTGTAGATTTTGGCCTCTAGCTCAGCCGGCACCTAGGGAAACCTACCAAACCTGTGCATTTCTGAAAACTAGAGACCTAGGGGAATCCAAGATGGGGTGACTTGTGGGGCTCGGACCAGGTTCTGTTACCCAGAATCCTTTGCAAACCTCAAAATTTGGCTAAAAAAACACATGTTCCTCACATTTCTGTGGCAGGAAGTTCTGGAATCTGAGAGGAGCCACAAATTTCCTTCCAGCCAGCGTTCCCCCAAGTCTCCCGATAAAAATGATACCTCACTTGTGTGGGTAGGCCTAGCGCCCGCGACAGGAAACGCCCCAAAGCGCAGCGTGGACACATCCAAATTTTTGAAAGAAAACAGAGGTGTTTTTTGCGAAGTGCCTACCTGTAGATTTGGCCTCTAGCTCAGCCGGCACCTAGGGAAACCTACCAATCCTGTGCATTTCTGAAAACTAGAGACCTAGGGGAATCCAAGATGGGGTGACTTTTGGGGCTCGGACCAGGTTCTGTTATCCAGAATCATTTGCAAACCTCAAAATTTGGCTAAAAAAACACATGTTCCTCATATTTCTGTGGCAGAAAGTTCTGGAATCTGAGAGGAGCCACAAATTTCCTTCCAGCCAGCGTTCCCCCAAGTCTCCCGATAAAAATTATACCTCACTTGTGTGGGTAGGCCTAGCGCCCGCGACAGGAAACGCCCCAAAGCGGAGCGTGGACACATCCAAATTTTTGAAAGAAAACAGAGGTGTTTTTTGTGAAGTGCCTACCTGTAGATTTTGGCCTCTAGCTCAGCCGGCACCTAGGGAAACCTACCAAACCTTTGCATTTCTTAAATGTAGAGACCTAGGGGAATCCAAGATGGGGTGACTTGTGGGGCTCGGACCAGGTTCTGTTACCCAGAATCCTTTGCAAAGCTCAAAATTTGGCTAAAAAAACACATGTTCCTCACATTTCTGTGGCAGAAAGTTCTGGAATCTGAGAGGAGCCACAAATTTCCTTCCAGCCAGCGTTCCCCCAAGTCTCCCGATAAAAATGATACCTCACTTGTGTGGGTAGGCCTAGCGCCTGCGACAGGAAACGCCCCAAAGCGCAGCGTGGACATATCCACATTTTTGAAAGAAACCAGAGGTGTTTTTTGCGAAGTGCCTACCTGTAGATTTTGGCCTCTAGCTCAGCCGGCACCTAGGGAAACCTACCAAACCTGTGCATTTCTGAAAACTAGAGACCTAGGGTAATCCAAGATGGGGTGACTTGTGGGGCTCGGACCAGGTTCTGTTACCCAGAATCCTTTGCAAACCTCAAAATTTGGGTAAAAAAACACATGTTCCTCACATTTCTGTGGCAGAAAGTTCTGGAAATCTGAGAGGAGCCACAAATTTCCTTCCAGCCAGCGTTTCCCCAAGTCTCCCGATAAAAATTATACCTCACTTGTGTGGGTAGGCCTAGCGCCCGCGACAAGAAACGCCCCAAAGGACAGCGTGGACACATCCACATTTTTTAAAGAAAACAGAGGTGTTTTTTGCGAAGTGCCTACCTGTAGATTTTGGCCTCTAGCTCAGCCGGCACCTAGGGAAACATACCAAACCTGTGCATTTCTGAAAACTAGAGACCTAGGGGAATCCAAGATGGGGTGACTTGTGGGGCTCGGACCAGGTTCTGTTACCCAGAATCCTTTGCAAACCTCAAAATTTGGCTAAAAAAACACATGTTCCTCACATTTCTGTGGCAGAAAGTTCTGGAATCTGAGAGGAGCCACAAATTTCATTCCAGCCAGCGTTCCACCAAGTCTCCCGATAAAAATGATACCTCACTTGTGTGGGTAGGCATAGCGCCCGTGCCAGGAAATGACCCAAAGCGCAGCGTGGACACATCCAAATTTTTGAAAGAAAACAGAGGTGTTTTTTGCGAAGTGCCTACCTGTAGATTTTGGCCTCTAGCTCAGCCGGCACCTAGGGAAACCTACCAAATCTGTGCATTTCTGAAAACTAGAGACCTAGGGGAATCCAAGATGGGGTGACTTGTGGGGTTCGGACCAGGTTCTCTTACCCAGAATCCTTTGCAAAGCTCAAAATTTGGCTAAAAAAACACATGTTCCTCACATTTCTGTGGCAGAAAGTTCTGGAATCTGAGAGGAGCCACAAATTTCCTTCCAGCCAGCGTTCCCCCAAGTCTCCCGATAAAAATGACACCTCACTTGTGTGGGTAGGCCTAGCGCCTGCGACAGGAAACGCCCCAAAGCGCAGCGTGGACATATCCACATTTTTGAAAGAAACCAGAGTTGTTTTTTGCGAAGTGCCTACCTGTAGATTTTGGCCTCTAGCTCAGCCTGCACCTAGGGAAACCTACCAAACCAGTGCATTTCTGAAAATTAGAGACCTAGGGGAATCCAAGATGGGGTGACTTGTGGGGCTCGGACCAGGTTCTGTTACCCAGAATCCTTTGCAAACCTCAAAATTTGGCTTAAAAAACACATGTTCCTCACATTTCTGTGGCAGAAAGTTCTGGAAATCTGAGAGGAGCCACAAATTTCCTTCCAGCCAGCGTTTCCCCAAGTCTCCCGATAAAAATTATACCTCACTTGTGTGGGTAGGCCTAGCGCCGCGACAAGAAACGCCCCAAAGGACAGCGTGGACACATCCACATTTTTTAAAGAAAACAGAGGTGTTTTTTGCGAAGTGCCTACCTGTAGATTTTGGCCTCTAGCTCAGCCGGCACCTAGGGAAACATACCAAACCTGTGCATTTCTGAAAACTAGAGACCTAGGGGAATCCAAGATGGGGTGACTTGTGGGGCTCGGACCAGGTTCTGTTATCCAGAATCATTTGCAAACCTCAAAATTTGGCTAAAAAAACACATGTTCCTCATATTTCTGTGGCAGAAAGTTCTGGAATCTGAGAGGAGCCACAAATTTCCTTCCAGCCAGCGTTCCCCCAAGTCTCCCGATAAAAATTATACCTCACTTGTGTGGGTAGGCCTAGAGCCCGCGACAGGAAACGCCCCAAAGCGCAGCGTGGACACATCCAAATTTTTGAAAGAAAACAGAGGTGTTTTTTGCGAAGTGCCTACCTGTAGATTTTTGCCTCTAAGTCAGCCGGCACCTAGGGAAACCTACCAAACCTGTGCATTTCTAAAAACTAGAGACCTAGGGGAATCCAAGATGGGGTGACTTGTGGGGCTCGGACCAGTTTCTGTTACCCAGAATCCTTTGCAAACCTCAAAATTTGGCTAAAAAAACACATGTTCCTCACATTTCTGTGGCAGAAAGTTCTGGAATCTGAGAGGAGCCACAAATTTCCTTAGAGCCAGCGTTCACCCAAGTCTCCCGATAAAAATGATACCTCACTTGTGTGGGTAGGCCTAGCGCCCGCGACAGGAAACGACCCAAAGCGCAGCGTGGACACATCCAAATTTTTGAAAGAAAACAGAGGTGTTTTTTGCGAAGTGCCTACCTGTAGATTTTGGCCTCTAGCTCAGCCGGCACCTAGGGAAACACCAAACCTGTGCATTTCTGAAAACTAGAGACCTAGGGGATTCCAAGATGGGGTGACTTGTGGGGCTCGGACCAGGTTCTGTTACCCAGAATCCTTTGCAAACCTCAAAATTTGGCAAAAAAAACACATGTTCCTCGCATTTCTGTGGCAGAAAGTTCTGGAATCTGAGAGGAGCCACAAATTTCCTTCCTCCCAGCGTTCCCCCAAGTCTCCCGATAAAAATGATACCTCACTTGTGTGGGTAGGCCTAGCGCCCGCGACAGGAAACGCCCCAAAGCGCAGTGTGGACACATCCAAATTTTTGAAAGAAAACAGAGGTGTTTTTTGCGAAGTGCCTACCTGTAGATTTTGGCCTCTAGCTCAGCCTGCACCTAGGGAAACCTACCAAACCAGTGCATTTCTGAAAATTAGAGACCTAGGGGAATCCAAGATGGGGTGACTTGTGGGGCTCGGACCAGGTTCTGTTATCCAGAATCATTTGCAAACCTCAAAATTTGGCTAAAAATACACATGTTCCTCATATTTCTGTGGCAGACAGTTCTGGAATCTGAGAGGAGCCACAAATTTCCTTCCAGCCAGCGTTTCCCCAAGTCTCCCGATAAAAATGATACCTCACTTGTGTGGGTAGGCATAGAGCCCGCGACAGGAAACGCCCCAAAGCGCAGCGTGGACACATCCAAATTTTTGAAAGAAAACAGAGGTGTTTTTTGCGAAGTGCCTACCTGTAGATTTTGGACTCTAGCTCAGCCGGCACCTAGGGAAACCTACCAAACCTGTGCATTTCTGACAACTAGATACCTAGGGGAATCCAAGATGGGGTGACTTGTGGGGCTCGGACCAGGTTCTGTTACCCAGAATCCTTTGCAAACCTCAAAATTTGGCTAAAAAAACACATGTTCCTCACATTTCTGTGGCAGAAAGTTCTGGAATCTGAGAGGAGCCACAAATTTCCTTCCAGCCAGCGTTCCCCCAAGTCTCCCAATAAAAATGATACCTCACTTGTGTGGGTTGGCCTAGCGCCCGCAACAGGAAACGACCCAAAGCGCAGCGTGGACACATCCAAATTTTTGAAAGAAAACAGAGGGTTTTTTTTGCGAATTGCCAACCTGTAGATTTTGGCCTCTAGCTCTGCCGGCACCTAGGGAAACCTTACAAACCTGTGCATTTCTGAAAACTAGAGAACTAGGGGAATCCAAGATGGGGTGACTTGTGGGGCTCGGACCAGGTTCTGTTACCCAGAATCCTTTGCAAACCTCAAAATTTGGCTAAAAAAACACATGTTCCTCACATTTCTGTGGCAGAAAGTTCTGGAATCTGAGAGGAGCCACAAATTTCATTCCAGCCAGTGTTCCACCAAGTCTCCCGATAAAAATGATACCTCACTTGTGTGGGTAGGCATAGCGCCCGTGCCAGGAAATGACCCAAAGCGCAGCGTGGACACATCCAAATTTTTGAAAGAAAACAGAGGTGTTTTTTGCGAAGTGCCTACCTGTAGATTTTGGCCTCTAGCTCATCCGGCACCAAGGGAAACCTACCAAATCTGTGCATTTCTGAAAACTAGAGACCTAGGGGAATCCAAGATGGGGTGACTTGTGGGGTTCGGACCAGGTTCTGTTACCCAGAATCCTTTGCAAACCTCAAAATTTGGCTAAAAACCTCCCATTTCTGTGGCAGAAAGGTCTGGAATCTGAGAGGAGCCAAAAATTTCCTTCCAGCCAGCGTTCCCCCAAGTCTCCCGATAAAAATGATACCTCACTTGTGTGGGTAGGCCTAGCGCCCGCGACAAGAAACGCCCCAAAGGACAGCGTGGACACATCCACATTTTTTAAAGAAAACAGAGGTGTTTTTTGCGAAGTGCCTACCTGTAGATTTTGGCCTCTAGCTCAGCCGGCACCTAGGGAAACATACCAAACCTGTGCATTTCTGAAAACTAGAGACCTAGGGGAATCCAAGATGGGGTGACTTGTGGGGCTCGGACCAGGTTCTGTTATCCAGAATCATTTGCAAACCTCAAAATTTGGCTAAAAAAACACATGTTCCTCACATTTCTGTGGCAGAAAGTTCTGGAATCTGAGAGGAGCCACAAATTTCCTTCCAGCCAGCGTTCCCCCAAGTCTCCCGATAAAAATGACACCTCACTTGTGTGGGTAGGCCTAGCGCCTGTGACAGGAAACGCCCCAAAGCGCAGCGTGGACATATCCACATTTTTTAAAGAAACCAGAGTTGTTTTTTGCGAAGTGCCTACCTGTAGATTTTGGCCTCTAGCTCAGCCGGCACTTAGGGAAACCTACCAAACCTGTGCATTTCTGAAAACTAGAGACCTAGGGTAATCCAAGATGGGGTGACTTGTGGGGCTCGGACCAGGTTCTGTTACCCAGAATCCTTTGCAAACCTCAAAATTTGGCTAAAAAAACACATGTTCCTCACATTTCTGTGGCAGAAAGTTCTGGAAATCTGAGAGGAGCCACAAATTTCCTTCCAGCCAGCGTTTCCCCAAGTCTCCTGATAAAATTATACCTCACTTGTGTGGGTAGGCCTAACGCCCGCGACAAGAAACGCCCCAAAGGACAGCGTGGACACATCCACATTTTTTAAAGAAAACAGAGGTGTTTTTTGCAAAGTGCCTACCTGTAGATTTTGGCCTCTAGCTCAGCCGGCACCTAGGGAAACATACCAAACCTGTGCATTTCTGAAAACTAGAGACCTAGGGGAATCCAAGATGGGGTGACTTGTGGGGCTCGGACCAGGTTCTGTTATCCAGAATCATTTGCAAACCTCAAAATTTGGCTAAAAAAACACATGTTCCTCATATTTCTGTGGCAGAAAGTTCTGGAATCTGAGAGGAGCCACAAATTTCCTTCCAGCCAGCGTTCCCCCAAGTCTCCCGATAAAAATGATACCTCACTTGTGTGGGTAGGCCTAGCGCCCGTGACAGGAAACGCCCCAAAGCGCAACGTGGACACATCCAAATTTTTGAAAGAAAACAGAGGTGTTTTTTGCGAAGTGCCTACCTGTAGATTTTGGCCTCTAGCTCAGCAGGCACCTAGGGAAACCTACCAAACCTGTGCATTTCTGAAAACTAGAGACCTAGAGGAATTCAAGATGGGGTGACTTGTGGGGCTCGGACCAGGTTCTGTTACCCAGAATCCTTTGCAAACCTCAAAATTTGGCTAAAAAAACACATATTCCTCACTTTTCTGTGGCAGAAAGTTCTGGAATCTGAGAGGAGCCACAAATTTCCTTCCACCCAGCATTCCCCCAAGTCTCCCGATAAAAATGATACCTCACTTGTGTGGGTAGGCCTAGCGCCCGCGACAGGAAACGCCCTAAAGCGCAACGTGGACACATCCAAATTTTTGAAAGAAAACAGAGGTGTTTTTTGCGAAGTGCCTACCTGTAGATTTTGGCCTCTAGCTCAGCCTGCACCTAGGGAAACCTACCAAACCAGTGCATTTCTGAAAATTAGAGACCTAGGGGAATCCAAGATGGGGTGACTTGTGGGGCTCGGACCAGGTTCTGTTATCCAGAATCATTTGCAAACCTCAAAATTTGGCTAAAAATACACATGTTCCTCATATTTCTGTGGCAGACAGTTCTGGAATCTGAGAGGAGCCACAAATTTCCTTCCAGCCAGCGTTTCCCCAAGTCTCCCGATAAAAATGATACCTCACTTGTGTGGGTAGGCCTAGAGCCCGCGACAGGAAACGCCCCAAAGCGCAGCGTGGACACATCCACATTTTTGAAAGAAAACAGAGGTGTTTTTTGCGAAGTGCCTACCTGTAGATTTTGGACTCTAGCTCAGCCGGCACCTAGGGAAACCTACCAAACCTGTGCATTTCTGACAACTAGAGACCTAGGGGAATCCAAGATGGGGTGACTTGTGGGGCTCGGACCAGGTTCTGTTACCCAGAATCCTTTGCAAACCTCAAAATTTGGCTAAAAAAACACATGTTCCTCACATTTCTGTGGCAGAAAGTTCTGGAATCTGAGAGGAGCCACAAATTTCCTTCCAGCCAGCGTTCCCCCAAGTCTCCCAATAAAAATGATACCTCACTTGTGTGGGTTGGCCTAGCGCCCGCAACAGGAAACGACCCAAAGCGCAGCGTGGACACATCCAAATTTTTGAAAGAAAACAGAGGTTTTTTTTTGCGAATTGCCAACCTGTAGATTTTGGCCTCTAGCTCAGCCGGCACCTAGGGAAACCTTACAAACCTGTGCATTTCTGAAAACTAGAGACCTAGGGGAATCCAAGATGGGGTGACTTGTGGGGCTCGGACCAGGTTCTGTTACCCAGAATCCTTTGCAAAACTCAAAATTTGGCTAAAAAAACACATGTTCCTCACATTTCTGTGGCAGAAAGTTCTGGAATCTGAGAGGAGCCACAAATTTCATTCCAGCCAGTGTTCCACCAAGTCTCCCGATAAAAATGATACCTCACTTGTGTGGGTAGGCATAGCGCCCGTGCCAGGAAATGACCCAAAGCGCAGCGTGGACACATCCAAATTTTTGAAAGTAAACAGAGGTGTTTTTTGCGAAGTGCCTACCTGTAGATTTTGGCCTCTAGCTCAGCCGGCACCTAGGGAAACCTACCAAATCTGTGCATTTCTGAAAACTAGAGACCTAGGGGAATCCAAGATGGGGTGACTTGTGGGGTTCGGACCAGGTTCTGTTACCCAGAATCCTTTGCAAACCTCAAAATTTGGCTAAAAACCTCCCATTTCTGCGGCAGAAAGGTCTGGAATCTGAGAGGAGACAAAAATTTCCTTCCAGCCAGCGTTCCCCCAAGTCTCCCGATAAAAATGATACCTCACTTGTGTGGGTAGGCCTAGCGCCCGCGACAAGAAACGCCCCAAAGGACAACGTGGACACATCCACATTTTTTAAAGAAAACAGAGGTGTTTTTTGCGAAGTGCCTACCTGTAGATTTTGGCCTCTAGCTCAGCCGGCACCTAGGGAAACATACCAAACCTGTGCATTTCTGAAAACTAGAGACCTAGGGGAATCCAAGATGGGGTGACTTGTGGGGCTCGGACCAGGTTCTGTTATCCAGAATCATTTGCAAACCTCAAAATTTGGCTAAAAAAACACATGTTCCTCACATTTCTGTGGCAGAAAGTTCTGGAATCTGAGAGGAGCCACAAATTTCCTTCCAGCCAGCGTTCCCCCAAGTCTCCCGATAAAAATGACACCTCACTTGTGTGGGTAGGCCTAGCGCCTGCGACAGGAAACGCCCCAAAGCGCAGCGTGGACATATCCACATTTTTGAAAGAAACCAGAGTTGTTTTTTGCGAAGTGCCTACCTGTAGATTTTGGCCTCTAGCTCAGCCGGCACCTAGGGAAACCTACCAAACCTGTGCATTTCTGAAAACTAGAGACCTAGGGTAATCCAAGATGGGGTGACTTGTGGGGCTCGGACCAGGTTCTGTTACCCAGAATCCTTTGCAAACCTCAAAATTTGGCTAAAAAAACACATGTTCCTCACATTTCTGTGGCAGAAAGTTCTGGAAATCTGAGAGGAGCCACAAATTTCCTTCCAGCCAGCGTTTCCCCAAGTCTCCTGATAAAATTATACCTCACTTGTGTGGGTAGGCCTAACGCCCGCGACAAGAAACGCCCCAAAGGACAGCGTGGACACATCCACATTTTTTAAAGAAAACAGAGGTGTTTTTTGCGAAGTGCCTACCTGTAGATTTTGGCCTCTAGCTCAGCCGGCACCTAGGGAAACATACCAAACCTGTGCATTTCTGAAAACTAGAGACCTAGGGGAATCCAAGATGGGGTGACTTGTGGGGCTCGGACCAGGTTCTGTTATCCAGAATCATTTGCAAACCTCAAAATTTGGCTAAAAAAACACATGTTCCTCATATTTCTGTGGCAGAAAGTTCTGGAATCTGAGAGGAGCCACAAATTTCCTTCCAGCCAGCGTTCCCCCAAGTCTCCCGATAAAAATGATACCTCACTTGTGTGGGTAGGCCTAGCGCCCGCGACAGGAAACGCCCCAAAGCGCAACGTGGACACATCCAAATTTTTGAAAGAAAACAGAGGTGTTTTTTGCGAAGTGCCTACCTGTAGATTTTGGCCTCTAGCTCAGCCGGCACCTAGGGAAACCTACCAAACCTGTGCATTTCTGAAAACTAGAGACCTAGAGGAATTCAAGATGGGGTGACTTGTGGGGCTCGGACCAGGTTCTGTTACCCAGAATCCTTTGCAAACCTCAAAATTTGGCTAAAAAAACACATATTCCTCACTTTTCTGTGGCAGAAAGTTCTGGAATCTGAGAGGAGCCACAAATTTCCTTCCACCCAGCATTCCCCCAAGTCTCCCGATAAAAATGATACCTCACTTGTGTGGGTAGGCCTAGCGCCCGCGACAGGAAACGCCCTAAAGCGCAACGTGGACACATCCAAATTTTTGAAAGAAAACAGAGGTGTTTTTTGCGAAGTGCCTACCTGTAGATTTTGGCCTCTAGCTCAGCCTGCACCTAGGGAAACCTACCAAACCAGTGCATTTCTGAAAATTAGAGACCTAGGGGAATCCAAGATGGGGTGACTTGTGGGGCTCGGACCAGGTTCTGTTATCCAGAATCATTTGCAAACCTCAAAATTTGGCTAAAAATACACATGTTCCTCATATTTCTGTGGCAGACAGTTCTGGAATCTGAGAGGAGCCACAAATTTCCTTCCAGCCAGCGTTTCCCCAAGTCTCCCGATAAAAATGATACCTCACTTGTGTGGGTAGGCCTAGAGCCCACGACAGGAAACGCCCCAAAGCGCAGCGTGGACACATCCAAATTTTTGAAAGAAAACAGAGGTGTTTTTTGCGAAGTGCCTACCTGTAGATTTTGGACTCTAGCTCAGCCGGCACCTAGGGAAACCTACCAAACCTGTGCATTTCTGACAACTAGAGACCTAGGGGAATCCAAGATGGGGTGACTTGTGGGGCTCGGACCAGGTTCTGTTACCCAGAATCCTTTGCAAACCTCAAAATTTGGCTAAAAAAACACATGTTCCTCACATTTCTGTGGCAGAAAGTTCTGGAATCTGAGAGGAGCCACAAATTTCCTTCCAGCCAGCGTTCCCCCAAGTCTCCCAATAAAAATGATACCTCACTTGTGTGGGTTGGCCTAGCGCCCGCAACAGGAAACGACCCAAAGCGCAGCGTGGACACATCCAAATTTTTGAAAGAAAACAGAGGGTTTTTTTTGCGAATTGCCAACCTGTAGATTTTGGCCTCTAGCTCAGCCGGCACATAGGGAAACCTTACAAACCTGTGCATTTCTGAAAACTAGAGACCTAGGGGAATCCAAGATGGGGTGACTTGTGGGGCTCGGACCAGGTTCTGTTACCCAGAATCCTTTGCAAACCTCAAAATTTGGCTAAAAAAACACATGTTCCTCACATTTCTGTGGCAGAAAGTTCTGGAATCTGAGAGGAGCCACAAATTTCATTCCAGCCAGTGTTCCACCAAGTCTCCCGATAAAAATGATACCTCACTTGTGTGGGTAGGCATAGCGCCCGTGCCAGGAAATGACCCAAAGCGCAGCGTGGACACATCCAAATTTTTGAAAGAAAACAGAGGTGTTTTTTGCGAAGTGCCTACCTGTAGATTTTGGCCTCTAGCTCAGCCGGCACCTAGGGAAACCTACCAAATCTGTGCATTTCTGAAAACTAGAGACCTAGGGGAATCCAAGATGGGGTGACTTGTGGGGTTCGGACCAGGTTCTGTTACCCAGAATCCTTTGCAAACCTCAAAATTTGGCTAAAAACCTCCCATTTCTGCGGCAGAAAGGTCTGGAATCTGAGAGGAGCCAAAAATTTCCTTCCAGCCAGCGTTCCCCCAAGTCTCCCGATAAAAATGATACCTCACTTGTGTGGGTAGGCCTAGCGCCCGCGACAAGAAACGCCCCAAAGGACAACGTGGACACATCCACATTTTTTAAAGAAAACAGAGGTGTTTTTTGCGAAGTGCCTACCTGTAGATTTTGGCCTCTAGCTCAGCCGGCACCTAGGGAAACATACCAAACCTGTGCATTTCTGAAAACTAGAGGCCTAGGGGAATCCAAGATGGGGTGACTTGTGGGGCTCGGACCAGGTTCTGTTATCCAGAATCATTTGCAAACCTCAAAATTTGGCTAAAAAAACACATGTTCCTCACATTTCTGTGGCAGAAAGTTCTGGAATCTGAGAGGAGCCACAAATTTCCTTCCAGCCAGCGTTCCCCCAAGTCTCCCGATAAAAATGACACCTCACTTGTGTGGGTAGGCCTAGCGCCTGCGACAGGAAACGCCCCAAAGCGCAGCGTGGACATATCCACATTTTTTAAAGAAACCAGAGTTGTTTTTTGCGAAGTGCCTACCTGTAGATTTTGGCCTCTAGCTCAGCCGGCACCTAGGGAAACCTACCAAACCTGTGCATTTCTGAAAACTAGAGACCTAGGGTAATCCAAGATGGGGTGACTTGTGGGGCTCGGACCAGGTTCTGTTACCCATAATCCTTTGCAAACCTCAAAATTTGGCTAAAAAAACACATGTTCCTCACATTTCTGTGGCAGAAAGTTCTGGAAATCTGAGAGGAGCCACAAATTTCCTTCCAGCCAGCGTTTCCCCAAGTCTCCCGATAAAAATTATACCTCACTTGTGTGGGTAGGCCTAACGCCCGCGACAAGAAACGCCCCAAAGGACAGCGTGGACACATCCACATTTTTTAAAGAAAACAGAGGTGTTTTTTGCGAAGTGCCTACCTGTAGATTTTGGCCTCTAGCTCAGCCGGCACCTAGGGAAACATACCAAACCTGTGCATTTCTGAAAACTAGAGACCTAGGGGAATCCAAAATGGGGTGACTTGTGGGGCTCGGACCAGGTTCTGTTATCCAGAATCATTTGCAAACCTCAAAATTTGGCTAAAAAAACACATGTTCCTCATATTTCTGTGGCAGAAAGTTCTGGAATCTGAGAGGAGCCACAAATTTCCTTCCAGCCAGCGTTCCCCCAAGTCTCCCGATAAAAATGATACCTCACTTGTGTGGGTAGGCCTAGCGCCCGCGACAGGAAACGCCCCAAAGCGCAACGTGGACACATCCAAATTTTTGAAAGAAAACAGAGGTGTTTTTTGCGAAGTGCCTACCTGTAGATTTTGGCCTCTAGCTCAGCCGGCACCTAGGGAAACCTACCAAACCTGTGCATTTCTGAAAACTAGAGACCTAGAGGAATTCAAGATGGGGTGACTTGTGGGGCTCGGACCAGGTTCTGTTACCCAGAATCCTTTGCAAACCTCA
This sequence comes from Pleurodeles waltl, assembly GCF_031143425.1. NCBI lineage: Eukaryota > Metazoa > Chordata > Amphibia > Caudata > Salamandridae > Pleurodeles > Pleurodeles waltl. Next base: position 2,100,984 of record NW_027150399.1, on the reverse strand, counting down.
AAATTTGGCTAAAAAAACACATATTCCTCACTTTTCTGTGGCAGAAAGTTCTGGAATCTGAGAGGAGCCACAAATTTCCTTCCACCCAGCATTCCCCCAAGTCTCCCGATAAAAATGATACCTCACTTGTGAGGGTAGGCCTAGCGCCCGCGACAGGAAACGCCCTAAAGCGCAACGTGGACACATCCAAATTTTTGAAAGAAAACAGAGGTGTTTTTTGCGAAGTGCCTACCTGTAGATTTTGGCCTCTAGCTCAGCCGGCACCTAGGGAAACCTACCAAACCTGTGCATTTCTGAAAACTAGAGACCTAGAGGAATTCAAGATGGGGTGACTTGTGGGGCTCGGACCAGGTTCTGTTACCCAGAATCCTTTGCAAACCTCAAAATTTGGCTAAAAAAACACATATTCCTCACTTTTCTGTGGCAGAAAGTTCTGGAATCTGAGAGGAGCCACAAATTTCCTTCCAGCCAGCGTTCCCCCAAGTCTCCCGATAAAAATGATACCTCACTTGTGTGGGTAGGCCTAGCGCCCGCGACAGGAAACGCCCCAAAGCGCAGCATGGACACATCCAAATTTTTGAAAGAAAACAGAGGTGTTTTTTGCGAAGTGCCTACCTGTAGATTTTGGCCTCTAGCTCAGCCGGCACCTAGGGAAACCTAACACACCTGTGCATTTCTGAAAACTAGAGACCTAGGGGAATCCAAGGAGGGGTGACTTACGGGGCTCGGACCAGGTTCTGTTACCCAGAATCCTTTGCAAACCTCAAAATTTGGCTAAAAAAACACATGTTCCTCACATTTCTGTCGCAGAAAGTTCTGGAATCTGAGAGGAGACACATATTTCCTTCCACCCAGCGTTCCCCCAAGTCTCCCGATAAAAATGATACCTCACTTGTGTGGGTAGGCCTAGCGCCCGCGACAGAAAACGCCCCAAAGCGCAACATGGACACATCCAAATTATTAAAGAAAACAGAGGTGTTTTTT